>NW_009700633.1:38413-60152 GCF_000703405.1 Apaloderma vittatum | reverse complement strand
TCTGGTGGGAGATGTCCCTGCCATGGCAGGGTAGTTGGAACGAGGTGATCTTTGAGGTCCTTTCCAACCCAAACCTTTTTATGATTCTATGAACTATGTACATCTTGCAGTGTGAAGAGCATGTCCTGATGATCCTTATGTTTTATATACCCTTATATATGCAGGTATCTGTACAAGAACACTAGATACAACTACATGAGATAAGAGTATTGCTCATTACGGTGTGAGAGTTTTGTGTTTAGGAATGATTTCTGAGGATATTTGGGACAAGAATAAGTCACAGCTGATCTACAAAGTTGATCTGACTTTTGTCATCCTCACCATCCTTCCCTGCATCTTCTGCTGTGTATTCTCCTCTAAGTGTGCACACAGTTGCCAGAATCGTAACAAAATTAAAACCAGGAAGGACATCAAGAAACCTCTTTGTCCAAACTCCCACTCCAAAAAGAGATTTGAGAATAGATCTGATTGCTGGGGCTTTGTCCCTGTGATTTTTTTTTGTTACCTCAAAGGATGGAAACTCTACAGCCATTTGGGGCAATCTTTTTCAATATTTGAATTAGCATTGATAGAAAAGAAATTTTGGCAACAGCCATTCATCCCATTCTTCTCTAACCATTGGGTTACCAAATTTTGAAACAAATTCCGGCTGAGCGCTGGCTGGCCTGGACTTGACTAACATTGTATCTCTGTTCTTTTTGTCTCATTTTCATTAACTCAAACCAATTTTCCTCAAGAGTTTTGGTTCCAGGGACAGTGACTGCTTTCAGATTGATTGCCCATGGGCACTTCTTGTTTAGATCCATTTTCAAAATATTTACTGTGGCCTTATGGGTAACAATCTGGAAATAATTTCCTTCAGTCCTTCTGCCCATTTGTGCAAGCTTTTTTTGGTGCCATACTAAGGAAAAGTCAATGAATCAAACCAGCCATCTGAAGACACTTTCCACAGTTCTTTCTATATGTAATAACTGGTAAAAAAGAGAGAAAATTTTGATACCTCTTGTCTTTTTTTTTTCTTTTTTTTTCTTTTTTTTTTTTTACTCGTTCTTTATGAAGACTTGAAAAATATCCTGTTTTCAGGTTTCCAGATGGCCCCAGTTCTATGATTATTTATTGTGTGGACATGAGGAGGCTGGCTGGCAGTAAACAAAGGTCCACAAATTTTCAAAGGAATTCATACCACTTGTTGAAAAACTAATTAAGTATCATACAGACTAGATGCATGCTACAGTGATTGCAAATGCTTTGTGTCTCAAGCGTTATCTTAGCACAGACATCAACTTTATAATTTTAATTTCCTTACACTCACCCTCTCTTCAGTTCCGCCCGAGTGATTTATTTGGGCTTTTCAAGTGGTCTAAATTAGCATAAATTGAAATGTCAATATCAGGCAAGAGAAAAAAAAATATTAAAAAAAAAGCCAAAAGACAAGAACAAAAAAAAAAGCTCGAAAACTAGTCACTGGTGTGAAAAGTATATGTCTTTTTTTCAGTTTCCTGAAGAGATTTTTGACTAAGGAAGAATTACCACTTCAAAATGCTATAATCTCAAGTAGTTTAGTTTGTCTCACAAAGCATAAGGAAATGCAGGTCATGGCTCAGAAGACTCTGTCATTCTCAGTTTCCCATTTTTATAGTGTGGGAGTGGATGAATCTCATGATTTATATGGCAAGGACAGATGACAGCATGTGGCACAGAAACTTTCTGGGTCACAGGCGTCCTGAGTGTAGGTGATGGGCTATGACTAATCCAGCAACCTCACGTCAGCAGCTGAGATTTGCAATAGCTGTGTGACATCCCTACCCGTGTTTAAGACTTGGTCAGTCCCAGGATCGGTTAAAAAATTGGTATCATCCCAGTTTAGCATCACTGCAGTCTGCCTGCTATCATCCAAGTCTCATTCCAGAGGAAGGGTTGGAGAGTATCTCTCTGTTTGAGGCTTACACTGAAGAAATTGCTGCAGTCTTAAAGTACTGACTACTGCTTTCATCTTCCTCATTGCTCTGAGTACAGACAAGAGGTTAGATGCTGAAGAAACCTTAGAGAAAAAGATGATCCCTAACACAGAAAACTTTCCAGCTAAGGCACCAGGATTAGACATAAAGACGATGGTACTGTGATAGATGACACTGGTTCACAAGAGGCTTTTTAAAAGCTAAGGGTCAGTAAGCCAGTTCCGTTTCTACTTCATCCTAGCCATTCTCTGGTCTTTAGGAAATCCTCCATTTATCATTATCATCGGTGACATGAAATCAAACCTAGGAGAAACCATCTGAGAAGTCATAAGCACACAGTTGAGGAGCAAAGGTGTTTTGTCTGTAACCACACCTGTAAGGGAAGGAGGACAGCTGTCTTTCTTCATTGTTCATCAAATATCCAAGCATCGTTTGACCCAAAGTGCTAAATAAGAGCCGAATGTCACACTGTATGGCGATGGTTATATTAAAAACTATGTAACTATGAGCAGCCAGGAGCCCAATGAAGCATCTGGAATCAGTTTTCACTTCAAAGTGTGACAATTTCAAACCAGCTGCAGCGTTTTGTATGTGGCTTTCGCAGCCTGGATGCTGTAGCCACCCATTTTTCACACAACTTTATCTGTGTCACTCTGACCTCATGATCTTCCCGCACACAATTTATTGTGCTAACCTCCCATGCTCCATGAAGTGTTTTGATCATAAGGTCGCATACCACAGCACACAGGGGCTACAGGTGCTAATCTTTGGTTATATGCAGCCTAGTTTTTCTGCCTTGCTGTTATAAAATAAAGAGTAGACTTCCAGAGGCAGCATTTTCAGGAATCACACATTTCATAACCAGGAGCTCCTTTATTTCAATACCGCAGGTACGTTATTTCTCCTTGAGGCTCATTACTTCCTTTGCCTTTAAGGAAATCGGAGACCTTGAAGGGATCAATAAGTGCATTATTACTCTTGTTCAATTACATTCCTACCTGATTCTGAGCCACGTGAAGGAAGCCATTCATTAAATTCGGCTTTCATGAGCTGATTGTTACACAGCCAGGCAGCTTAACTCTGAGGTTGTGCCAGCCGTCCCCTCCTTGTACAAGGTACACTGCCTACAAGGGTAATCAGAACATGTTGTTGTCTGAAAGGCAGCTATGAATATATTAGGGATGAGGCATAAAGACTAGAAAACTGCTGAATATTCTTTCTGACAGCTTATGAGCTCTCCAATTGCTCAACTGCAGAAGTGCAGCAGCATTTAGGGCAAGAAAGATTTCATTGTTTATTCGTTGTTTTGTTCAACATAAAGTTCTCTCTCTAGCTCTTTTTGGAAAGGGAAGTATTCACATTTCCTAAAGCACACTGTTAAACCTCGCTGCATGTGTGCTCTTTTTATGCCATAACAAAGAGAGACAAATCTGGAGTCATCTCCTAGATTCTATGTCTCCACAAGTAATTGATTTGTGCAATACAAGTAATCAAACTATGGATGGCCCCTCACTGGATGTGTCCAGGGCAAGGTTGGATGAGTGTTTGAGCCACTTGGTCTAGTGGAGGGTGTCCCTGGCCTAGGCAAGGGAGTTGGAATCAGATGGTCTTTAAAGTATCTTCCAACCAAAACCATTCTAAGATTCTGTGGAAACTTCTCTACGTAGGTAACCTGCTCATTTTCCAAACTCAGTGCACAAAGAGGAAAGCTGCCTCCTCAAACCACTTGTCTGCATGTTGATGACACTAAGCACAAAGACTCCGTTGTCATCTCATTTCAGTTGGCATTAACCCACTCATTTCTCATCTTTATGGAGCCAACTTCCAGTTTGCAGCTGTAATACTATAACCCTTTGCAATCCCTCCTGCCATTAGTGCAGGAACTTAAGGGAAGACAAGTGACAAGACGTAGCTTCATTTTTCTTTTGGAAGAAGAGACTTTATGATAATCTGCCACTCTTTTCCCTGACAGACACTTTCTGCTGAAAGAGTTTTGTTAATCATACAAAAATATAGATATTTGTTGCAGCCTGAAAATCCACAGTTTGAAATGGAAATCAGACACTTATTTAACAGAGGACAACTTTTGGAGCTTATTGTGATCAGATGAAGGAAAAATCTCCACTGCTTGAGCCCCTTAATCAAAGTTGGATATCCTTCTAAACAGTGGTAATAAATCATTAAGCCACAATCTGAATGGGATTATAAAACTATGCCGAGTATCAGCCTGAGATATCTTTGTCCACACCCTGAGCCTTTGTATGTTTCTGTTACACAGCTGGACCAACAGCTGGACCCAATGACTATAGTAAACCACTTCTGACCTAGGACAGAGCAGGCTCCTGAGCAGTTTGCTGAATGAAAAAAAAAAACAACAACCAAACCCACACCAAAGCCTTCCGCAGGTTGTTGCTTTCCTCAAAAAAAGAGTGTTTTTCTCAGCATTTTCTCTGCCACTTCTCTTTATAAATTCAGTATTTCCTTGGCTAGGCTGTATTTCTCGGTTCCCACAGACTCATCCCGTCTGTCAGACAGGAGCCTGTTTCAAGCTGCAGGAAAAATCCTGACACTGGTTTCAGCTAATCTAAATTTCATTTAAGACATCTCTTCCCTGGATGTTCAGTTTAGTAACTATGTGATTTTCTGGATGATCTTATGTTTTACAAATAGTGAAGATTATCTTTTTGGTAGAGAATGAACAAGGAGAAAGCTTCTCTCGACTGCATGAGAATTGCTGCCTTTAACTAACACTCAATAAAATTTACAGATGGTGCTTTGAAGGAATGACTTGGAACAGGGCCTATCTTCCCTCTGCACAACAAGACCTATTGCAGCATAGGAGTAACACTCAATAAATGTGTTAATTAATCAATTTTCTTTAGGAAGATATCAGAGTGAATGACTCCCAGGCAATTTGGCTGGACATCTGCTTCTGAAAAATAGAATCAAATGTGATTGACTGGATTAAAGAAGCAAAGGGGCACAACCACACGCCTTTCCCACAAGTCACTGCCTAGATTTACCCTTCACATTTCAAAACACTGCTCTAAAATACCTCTTTGGGGCAGATTCATTTGATGGGGAGAGATTTATGGCAGTACTTTCCCACAGCACATACCCATTTCACTCCAAAGTAGCTCTAGTTCTGAGCAGTAATAAAAAGTAAATTACATTTATTAAATCCCTTGATCCCACCTTTAAGGACTGCCAGTAACAGCATTTTCATAAAAGGAAATGTCTCTCTCAGCTCCAAATCTTTCCATCTCTGTTGGGATTTAAAGTGGGGAATAATTTCTTAAGAAAAGATTCCTGCCAGTGGCTGATGTTCGTGTTGGGCATGGTTAAGGTTTAATAAAAATTTGAACACACCACACTGTATTTCCAACTCTTCAAAGACTAGATACTAGATAAGTATCATATGAGTGAGATTTTGACATAGCAACTCTTGCTCCAGAGGCTCTGAACTTTCAAACAGCTTTGTGTTTTGGGAGAGTTTTTAGATGGATTTCTATCAGAGGAGAGGCAATGTTGGAGGAGATAAAGTCCCTCTTGAAAGCAGGAGGGGCTGACATGATGATCACAGGCAACAGAAATCCTGCATGCTGGCTTCACCAGCTTGCAAATGAACTTCTTGTTCATTTGTCTACAGCCTTGGAAGGTCTCAGGAACACCAGTACAGGCCAAGATCAGAGTTCCTCCTGTCCTACCCTGGAGTATGGCAAGTGCAGGGTAGTTAAAGAAGAGTATAAGGGCAGCTCATAGAGAAAATGCTTCTTCTCTGATGTACCCTCCCATCAGCTGCTTGGGTGACTGTTGATTTTAGGAACTTGAAGATAGGACCCATATTCTTATGCTTCATTTGGTCAATAACAGAAAATCCAATAAATGCTGGATGAATGCCTCTGGTATATCAGTCCTATGGGAAGCAGTAGATATCAGTGGAAGGATGGGAACATGACATATTCACCACCCAATGAAGCAGCTTCCAGGAGTTGTGTTTGATACAGGTTATAAAGTCCTAATAGAATCTCTGGCCCTTTTGCATCAATGGTATCCCATCTTCCTACTGAAAAATATAATGAGGCCAACTCCTACCAGTGCTTTCTTCTCATTCCTGGTATCACAAATGCTGGTTCTGATTTCAGACTCTTATAATCTTTAAAGTCCTTAGAAAAATGAATTGGACGCCCTCAGCACGCTCATTTTCCTATTGCAGAGCTGCAACAGCTGTGGTTAATAAAGATGTAAGGGCTGAGACTTTGTCAGGCTGATGGATGGTTATTGACTCTAGAGTTCCCTGAAAGTAGTTGTATGATGTAATTCATGTCCAGCAATGGCAGTACGTTTACCAACAGTGATGGAAAGAAACTTACACTCCAAATTTATCTGGGAAAAATACTGTCATCGCAGATAAATTATTTCAGGTTACCAAAAGAGAGCAAAGGAAGAGGAACAGTCTTCTAATAACAGTCCTTCATCCTCTGTGTGTTGCCACAAGACTGTGATGATGAATGAAAGGAGTATTAACAACAGATACAGAAACAGACCATCTGTCTTCTGTTCTTAAATTTTACCTATTTTTAAATTCAATCGCTCACTAGAATGCTATCACTTGCAGATAAAGAGAAATGTTAGCTTTTTCGAACACTTATATAGGAATATGCATAGACACATGTAAGAATGTATATGTACAGTCTTGAAGACAAAGAAGGAAGGGTATTACCCAGCTATGGGATTTTTTTGTTCGTTTTTTTGCTTGTTAAGTTTTGCATAGTCTTACAGGAATTTGACCAGAAATCATGGCTGATGTGAAGCATTTGTGAAAAGACTTCAAAATCTTGTTCAGGTCCCTTCTAAACTAAAGTCTGCCCTGTTGGGCAGTGCCTCTGCTCCCACACCTGTTCGGATTTAAGTGTGACTCCAGGAGAAAAGTGCTGCAGGGGCTGAAAGGTTGAAGCTGCCACAGATTTACCGAGGAAAAAGACCTTAGATCATTTATCTCTGAAAATCAAATACCTTGTATTCACCGTACACAAGGGAATATCAAGATTTGGTTGTATTGCTGCAGTCCTAACCCATTTAATGTCTGACTAAACAAGAGAAAGAGAAGAAATAAAGCTTTTAGAAATTAAAGAGTATTAGACAAAATCTTATTTTTAACACTCTCCCTCTTTTCCTTTATCTGCTTTAATCTTCAGGTATAAAGAGTGTCTGCTTTAAAATAACTCATGATGTTTTTTACACGAAGATCACAGAATTGTTGAGGTTAGCAGGGAAATCACCTACTCCAACGTTTTGATCCAAAACTCAGCTAGAGCAGTGTGCTTAGCTGGGTTTTGAATATCTTCAAGGAGGGAGACACAGATCTTCTCTGGGCAACCTGTTCCAGTTTGACTACCCTCATATTACAAAAAAAAATAATAAAAAATAAGATATTTTCTTTTGCTTAAATGGAATTTCATGTATTTCAGTTTCTACCTGCTCTGTCTTGTCCTGACACTGGACACCACTGACACTCAGCTGGCTTCTTCACCTCCCCCACGTCAGGTATTTTTATACTTGGATAAGTTCTCCCTAAGCCTTCTCTTCTCCAGGCTGAATAGTCCCAGATCTCTCAGCCTGACCTCGCAAGTCAGAAGCCCTCATCCTTTATTCTTCTCCAGCATGACCATTCTTATACAGTTCCAAGTTCCTACTGCTGCATTCTGACCTCACCTGCTTGAAGAGAAACCTAAGAGCCACTCAGGAAAGAAAAGACAATAGGAAGAAAAGAGAATATAGCTTTAGTCTCGAGGTGTTTCTCCTTTGTAGCTTTACTCTTGGGAAATTGCAAGCACAACACATGGTCTTTGAAGACATTAAAGAAGCACACTGCATACCAGAAAAGGGAAGGCGATATCTTGAGTTAGAAGGGACTTACAAGGATCATCAAGTCTGATGACGTGCAGAGACTCAGCAAGGAAAAGACAGAAAAGAGAAGATTGGAGAAGTAAGGCAGGCACTCAACAGAGTGTCTCCAGTAACGGAGTGGTATAGCTGAGAGGGTTCAGATGAGGACCAGGCATTGAAAGCAGTAGCGATGTACTGCTGGCAGTCAGTGCGACAGCAAGATAAATTCAAAAGCGTGTAAAGTACCAGGATTTACGCACTAAAGACTTCCTCAAAAAGTGACAGCGGCAGGTGTGAGCTTGCTACTGCATAATAGCTTTACAGCTCGAAAGCTTGTTTCCCCTGGATGTTTGCTTTGCTCACAAAGCCAGCTGTGGTTTTTACCTTTTGACCTGGCTGTCTTTTCCTTCAGCACTGAGCAAAAACAGTCCACAGGCACTAAAGAGCTGGTATCCCCTCTGGAAAGCATGGATAAATTGGCAAAATGGTCTGGTGGTACCTTATACTGTTGAAATATATGCACTATTTCCAGATTTGGTAGAATAAATTCTTTCACAGCATTCAGCTGGCTGAATGCTTAATTTTTCCCCTTTTTATTTTTTTTTTAAATAAATATCCATATTTCCCCTGGACTGCCAGGTTATCTTCAGGTAGGTGCACATCATTGGTCTACATAGTTTTTTCTCATTAGCAACTCAACTTTCAGACTAATGTCTGGGGTGTCTGCCAAGATTCTGTCTCTTCTAGTTGAGAAAAAAAGTTTCTGCCATTTAGATACGGCAGATTTATTTTTCTTTTTGGCATCTCAATGACTTTTTCTTTCCCACAAGTTCAACATTTCCAGAAGAATTTGAAATAATCTGAAGTATAATATATGAAATAAGGTGGGGAAGGCACAACACCTCTTGCTGGTGATCTAAGCTGAACTCTTTGTGCCCAGAGGGTTTTGGCACACAATTTACTGATGGTAAAGACTGCTGCTTTTAGTGACTAGTTGCCGTGGATTTGGGAAAAGCTCTGTGTTTAACATAGTTGAAAACAGATTCTTGGAGGAAACTGGATCCTCCGGGCATCAATGCCTGAGTTTTAACACCAAAATATATTTTGTAACTTTTCTCTGTATGGTAACTTTGGAGTTATTACTTTCAAGAAATATTGAGAGAAAACACTGGGCTTGTGTCTATTTGCTTGAGGGCAAGTTAAGGGAATAATGGGGCAAGTTTCTGGTCATCTCTTTTCTGACCATCTTCCCACTTGTAAAGTCATCATCTATTTTTTAATAATCACAAATAATTTCGAAGAGGCAACCTGAAAATAACCTGCATCATTCCTCTGGTGTTAATTAATAGACAGAACTAAGATACCCCGACATCATTTATGCCTGCTCTTCAGCTGAACAAAAACATTGACTAACACAACAATATTATTCTTCTTGTGGATCCCTGGTTCAAAATGATAGCAAAATACATCAAAACACAACGTGAGGGCATGAGATATCCATTACTGCAATTACGCATGGCAGCCATGTTAATTAGCCATCTCAGCATAGATGGTGGAGAGGTGAGATTATAAATTTAAACTGCTGTAACAAAGCCAGAATATAAGCCAAAAAGACTTGTGGGAAAGAGATAATATTTTAACTATCTCTATTTTGGAAACGTTCATCAATTGTGAAATGCCATAAGAGTTAAGAAAACATTTTATCTACTAAAACTGATTGAGTGTTGTTTCTCTGCAGAGAGGAAATTCTTGCCTGTTGCTATTTTTCGTTTCTTCAGAAAAAGTTTGTCTCCAGAGACTGTGCCAGGATTTGAGTCCTCTTGAACCACTGCTACTAGCCATAAGCTTGAATATTTTGTTTTGTTTGTTAAGGAATAAACTTGTTATTTTGTCCTAGTTAGTTAAATTAAGTTTGTTTTCTGCACTGATCCCGCATGCCCAGCAGAAAACAAAATATCAGCACTCATTTATCAGAGAAAAAGCATCAGAACTGAAAGCTGGATTTTGCTGGGTTTTTAGCATGAGATTTTCTTGCTTTTGTAAAAAAATAAAAGGAAAACAACTGACTTACCTGCACCCTGCCTTTTGGTTGCTTTACAGAAATATTGGTTTATGAATGATTCAAGAACTTTTTCTTTTTCATGGGTCCAGGATGAACAACCTAACCTGCCTGATTCCTTTTTTCCCGTAAGCATCCACTACTCCTCAAAGGATCAAAAATTTTGAATTTTTTAAGTTATATTTTTGGAAGATGTGATATACACAGTAAAACCATGCCTTTGGAGAGCTTATCAAAGGAAAGGGGAGTAATACAGATTGTGGTAACTTTGTCCTCCTCTGTCTTCCAAGACGCTGCTTTTCTTCTCCACCTCCTCACCTTCACTAGAGCCAGCCAAGGGTATATGTGCCCCATACTGCCTGTGTCTCTTTTGCTGTGGAAAATACGGTGTCTGCTACTATTGAGAGAGAGCTCAGAGTTTTGGCAGTTGCCCAGAATAGATTCCAATCACTCTGCACCACGGTGGGGCAGCAGGTCCAACTCTCCAGAGCTTTCCATCACAAATCTCCACCTCATTGTGTCGTGTTCTTCTTGCTCCTTTTCTCCATCAGTAGAAGTCCATCTCCAGCCCCTGATCAGCCTCACCTCTTGCTAAGAAGCCTTCAGTAGCCTTTAATGCCATGAATGTCATGGAAATTACTCTAAGACACTGCCAAAACTACTAAATAACTACCCACACCCACCAGTTATGGAAGACTACACAGGGAATGTAATTATCAGTTCTGCCACATGTTTGCAAACACTGAAAAGGAAGAGGTCTGGCTGTCAAGGCACCTGGTAGGGATCAGAAAATCAAGTAAGAGCAGCCAGAGAGGTTTTCCTGAGCTGGAGGCAAGTCTGCAGCCTTCCGGAGCAGGAGGGAGTCTGCCAAAGGGAGGGTGGATCTGCACAACACTGTTTGGACATGTGCAAACTCAATTTCCAGCAGCTGGTCTCTTCGCACTCACCCCCATCTGTCTCCTGTGTGTCTCAGGGCTCTGCTTGCCTTCAGCTTTAAACCTGAGATCTACGCAGCCTTAATAGAGTGGAAAAATAGTTAGGAATTGGTTGTTTCAGTTTGCACTTTTTGTTGTTGAGAAAGCAGGAAGGTAAAGAGGAATTGGCTGGTGGCAATGTTGTTATTTTGGTCAAGAGAAAACAAATTCCAAATAATAATGTAGAAAAGAATCATAAAGTAACTGATACCCACCTCTCCCTCCTTGCAGAGCTGCTGAAATTCTATTTCTCCCTGAGAGAAAAAGCAGCAGAGAGAAGAATTTTTGCAGAAAACACAGCTTTAACAAATGCCACTAACAACAGTCGCTAAGTTTCTTCCGCTCTCCATCCCTAAACATTTCACCTGTTCACCTAATGGCTTTTTGCAGCCACAGGGCTGATTTATCCTTGTCATGGAGTGAACTGGCTTTTAACAAAGATTTATCCTACCTTCACTTTTCAGGAGGCTCACTTCTCCTTTTCAGATCAAGTCTTAATGTCACATAAAACCCAGCCTTGCTGGGACACAAAGAACAGGCGGCTATCAGGGAAAACCAGCAGTGTCCTCTGGGACTATAACACTTTCTCCTTGGCTGATTTTTCTAGGAAAAAGAACTCACATTTATTTCCTAGAGAAAAGGACCTACTAAGAAGTTACACGGTAAGGAGACATGCTGAAATTCCTCTACCTCCAGAGGGTTTTATTTTAGGCAGTACCATGTGCAAAGACAGAAAAGGGTAAGAGACAGGAATGCAATAAAGCATTTGATATAGAAAGTCTCAGTCACCCATGGACACAGACCTTGCTCCAGAAAGTCAATGTGTAAACTGAACCTCTCAATGCATGCAGGGCCACAGCGTGAGTTGAACAACTGGGAGTGTGAGACTGGTTTTGTTTTTGTTTTCTGGATTATTTTTTTTGCAGTATTTTGTGCAGAGACTCAGTCTATGCCTCAGGCTGGACTTGCAAGAATTTAGCTGATGGGACTATTCCTCACAGAAATTTCAAACAGTTCAGGCTGTTTGGGCTTATATTGGCTATGGTTGGAGGAGAACGCACACAAGTTATTCCGGATAATTTTGTGCTAGAGTTAAAAAAAAATAAATTAACGCTGAACACTGGTCCTTCTTTGTTGACCATAGGAAAAATTTTTCTTTTGCTATTCCAGAAATGTCAGCAGACTTCTGTGATTCCACCTTAGAGATATCCAGAGGGAATGGTAACTCAGAAATTATCTTCCGAGACAACATCTAATCACTCCAGTAGGAATTTCATATGAATAATGTGTCTCAGTGAATAGCTTGCTTTCTAGTTGCTTTCAGTGGTAAGACTGGGGCAGTGGGGTGTAACAACCCTACGTAATCTTATTGAAGCCCTCTCTGAAACTTCAAACTCTCATGAGACAGCTGATCACCATGGCCTGAAAGAGACAGAATTCAGTTGTCTCTTTCGGCCAGTTTTATTCATAATCATAGCTAATCTAAATTTTTCCCCTTCGATGAATTTTAAGTCATAAAAATTCTTCTCGCTCTCCCTTATTTCATCTTTTTGGTCTAGATAAGGGCTACTTTCCAAAATACTCTATGCCTGTGTATTTACATATAGCTTAACATAATGAGCCACTAATCTTATTTGAGGCCTCCAAGCAGTATTGAAATATAGATTGTTATTAATAATGATAGCACTTACGTATTACTGTTGCTGAAATGGCAATCCTTTCCTCCCTGCTTGCAAATGCTGCAGAAGAGTGTGTTAGCTGAATTTCAAATGAGTGTGTCAGGAAAACAATATTAACCACAGCAGAAACTCCTCGCTTTACTAAGCACAGTCCTCCTTTGAATGAATTCTGGAGATGCAGATTCCTAAACAAATAAACAGAAGAAAAAACGAAATTGCACATTGGAAACTTCAGACCAAGGTTGCAGCTGAATTGGGTTGAAAGAAGTCAAGTAAGGCAAGACTCCACCTCTGATAAATCAGAGAACACCTCTTGGATCTCATCAAGTAGCGGAAAATCTGTTCATGAAGATCCTTGATCCCAAAAGGCAGGGCACATGTCATGGCCATCTGAGTTGGGAAAGCTGTCATGACTCCTTTCCCAAAATTGTCCGACTCGATTGGCCACAAAGATGTTACTCTTCGGGTGTGCTGCCTTTATAGCAGGTTGGGGACGTTTGGCACACACAACAATTTTCCACCTGTAAACAATATTTTGTGGAAATGGAGACATTGTGCTGAAACATGTTGATTCCGGTGAAATATCTGAGGGAAGAATTGAAGATTGTTTTGACTTTCTCATTTCACTCCAATGTTGAAATGTTTCATTTCAGTGAAGCAGAGAGGTTTTGTTTTGACTTGCTTACTCTGTTTTATTTCACCCTGATTTTATATTACGGTCCTTTCGAAACTGTGTTTATATATTTGCCTGCTACAGTATCATTTCCTTGGGCCATCTGAAAATATGCTGAGATGAAAGAAAATGAGTATATTTCATATTTTCTCAGAGTAGTATTGATTACTTCACAACATAACCTTCGTAGAATCACTGACAGTTTTGATGGCTTTTTTTTTTTCATTTCGCTGAAGTTTCATTTTGTCGCAAAAGCAATTTTCAAAATGGCAGCTTTTCCCACAGGAGGGAACATTTATTTACCATCAAAACTAATGTGCTACACTAACGGTGTCTAATCACATTTGCTTGTCAGGACAATTCATTTGCCCGCTGCCTGGCCATGGCCACCCTGCTGATCTACAGGGCCTTATTGTACAACCTTCCCTTTGCAACGGAATAAGTCACCTGGCCTCCTTGCTGGGAAAATTAGGTGCTATTTCTCTACAACACCCACAGGAGGCAGGTTTTGACTCGTAGTTCAGTATGATGGAAATCCATCTCAGCAATCAGATTAATTTTCATGTTAATCCTTATGAGGATGTGCAGGCAATTTAGGATATCTCCAGATGTTCGAACAGCCTGGTTCTGAACAGCCTCCTCACAGGGGTAGTGGATGGTGGCAGTGTATCTCCATCAGTCTTCGCCCAAGGGTGTTGTTTTGGGCTTTTGATCCAAACAAATGTATGATGGAAATCCATCTCAGCAATCAGATTAATTTTCATGTTAATCCTTATGAGGATGTGCAGGCAATTTAGGATATCTCCAGATGTTCGAACAGCCTGGTTCTGAACAGCCTCCTCACAGGGGTAGTGGATGGTGGCAGTGTATCTCCATCAGTCTTCGCCCAAGGGTGTTATTTTGGGCTTTTGATCCAAACAAATCCCCATGATTAGAGCTAGAGGAGATCTGTACAGTCAGTGTAGGTGGGAACAGGATCTTTGTGGAAGGTTCTACCTTTGGTATCTTTTTCCTGGAAGTCAGGAAAGGCAGCCTAAGCCTCCCCCTCTAAGTCTAATGACTATCATACTAAGCTCAAAGCCAGGTCTGTGTATGACTGTGTCCCACATCCCATGTGAACACAGCCCTGGGAATCCCCCTATGAATTGCTACGACTGTCCCAGTGAAATAAACCCCGATCCTGTTCTGTGTAGCACAATTGATGCTTCATTATGCTCTGGGGTGTGATTTCAGAATCCTCTGTATCCATTTTGATCTCTCCTGACAATATAGAACCATTTCTCCTCACTTAACTCTTAATATCCTTCATACACATCATGCATGACAACTCAGCAGCATGAAAATTCAGCAGCAGTTCTCTCTGGCTCTACTTCTGCCAAATCAAACACCAGCAACATAACGATGCTGTTGCATAGCTTCAGCTTCAGGTTTAGTGTCCTGACAAGGTTTTCATTACTCCAGATTCTGACGAACATATCTGTATTTCTAGATGCTTTCCTTGTTCTCACTTTCATTTCCACCTCTGTACTGCTGCTATCTATTATTATCAGGTTGCCACAGCAACTGCATTCCTCAACGCTCCTTATTTGTTCCATACCAATTGTTATATGGACTGTGTTTGTTCCTACTGTCGCTAAGATCTTGGCCTTTTTTTGCATGTGTTAAAACTTTCACACTTATCTTCTCCCCTTTACTAGCAGTTTGGAAGCTTTTAGCTGTGTGTCGTGGGGCACGAAAGACGAGAGGTGCCTCTTTCTCCAAGGCGCTGTAATCACACCTCTCATTGAAAATATTGCTGTTTCCTGAGGCAGTTGGCTCTTACACGTCATTCTTTACAGGGCATCAGGGATTCCACAACTCTGACCATTCTCTGAGGAGTAAGGAGTCTCCCTGGTGCAGATCATCTCTGCAGCACTGCTCTGAGCGTGAGCCATAGCAAACTGCCCACACCTGCGACTGTGCCTGGTCTGCAGCAACATCCCCATGAGTGAGCAGCACTGGACAACCTCAAATCCCACTCCGCACCCCTGCACCCTTCCCGAAGTCCTTAAACGAAGTCCTGCAAGCTCTGCAAGGGGAGCTCCTGTTTTGTCTCTCAATCTCTATGTTTTGCTGCCCTCTCCTGCTCAGTTTGGAAACCTCTCCAACCTTTTAAATAATCCGGGACTGCCAAGACCCCCTGGAAATTATAGGTTCCCTCAGTCGTAAGGCAGGTTTTGCCAGAGTAGAGGCTTCCCGATGGGAGCAAAGCAGCCGAGGCAGCAAGTAGGTACAGGATATTAGTAGAGACTGGGATTAACACTTCCCAAACATCTGCTCTGGAGTAGAAAAAAAAAAACAAAACCAACCATGGAACAAATGTTCTGCAGAAGAAACAGTAATGAAATGCTTCTACAGCCTGACCCCAGCTGAAGCACTGATGGGAGTATTTTCCATTTGCCCTCAGGGCAGTGAAGATATTTCTCTTCCCTTTTTGCCCAACTTGCTCTTTTTTTTAATTCACATGAGCTCAGGGTATGGTGATGACGAGGAAGACACAGATTTGCTGCCAGCATAAAATCATAGAATGTGTTGGGTTGGAAGGGACCTTTAAAAGTCATCGAGTCCAATTCGCCTGCACCGAGCACTGCAGCCACCACTGAGCTCATACTTTGGACTTCCCAAACAGCCACTGACATGCTCCACTCTCTCAGCAACAGCAGCAGCAAGGTCAGCAACTGCAACCCCCTAAAATGGCCAAGGGCAGTGCAGCCACCCCCTCCATGCAGACGCTGTGCCCAGGTAGAACCTAGCTGCCAAAGCACCTGTCTCAGAAATGTTCTTGCCTACCAAAATGGGGTTTAGTCTCTATTTCAGATGTGACTGGAGTGACTTTATGGTGCTTTTGCTGATTTGCTGATTAATGACCTTGCTGCACTGCAGAACAAAACACTTCCTAGGGTTGAAATAGAAACCCAGCACCAAGGGCATGGATCACTGCATCGCTGCCAAAGCATCAGAAACGGAGCTACTTTCTCCCGTTAAAAACTATCAGAGATGAAAGGAGATTGGGACTGGTTTTAGTGGGCTCACTTTGCCCCTGAAGGGAAGGCAAATGGTTTCCTCTAACTCCTTGCAAGCAGGCACTAGGATATCACATGGCAATTCAAGCATCTGAGACATCTTCTTCCTTCAGTGCTCTTGACTGACACTACCGTTGTACATATTACTGCACCCATGACTTGTTTTAGACATCATACTGCTTTCCCCATCCAAAAACAAATTGGCAAACATGTATACACCGCAATAAGTGATTAACATTCACAGTGCCCTTGTACGATTCATAACTGCTTTTTCTCTATGGAGCAATGGCAAAAATGCCAATCAAGAGACCAGTGGCAGAAAAAGATGGAATTAAATTATTTTATTAAATAACATTCTCCTTCAGCAGTGTACCATATTAGTTTAAATTTTGGAGAAGTCTAACTTAATTAAACAGTCAGTGAAAATATCTACATCTTCTCACTCTGAAAAAGGATCAACTAAACTAATAGCTGGTAACACTGAAGGTATATATCCAACTTCCATTTAGAAGATCAGACAAGGAAAGGTTGCTATCCTGCATGAAATATAGTTCCTAGTGGATTAACACAGCCATCAGTGATGCTTGTTCCACACAAGCAGAGACGAAAGACTAAGGCCAGGGTGGTACTGTAGATGCCACACAAACATAGACATGGACATGAATGTGAAGATAATAAATCATGGAAAAAAACGCTGAGAGAAAATGATCTTGTCAAATCATCTAATGAAATACTTATTGGCTTTTGAGAGAGGACTTGATCGAGTAAGAAAGAATGACACCAACCAATATAGGATAAAAATAAACACATGGTAACTGCTGGCAGAAAGCTCTGTTCAAAGCATCACTGGAGGAATACATAGTAGGAAGAGGGATATGTCCAAGACAGAGATGGTGGAAAAGTTACCCATATGCTCAGGGACGTGCTGCAGGTGAGCTGGAGCAGTCAGGATCATGAAGAGGACACTACAAAGTGCCACCAGACTGCAACCAGGGAAAGATTGACTTCTCTGAACAACCAAATCACTTTCCCAAGAACACAGTCTGTTGTGATGACATCAATATCTGGAGTTTCTAGTGCTAAAGAACTTACTGGGGGGGATAAATAAAAAATAAAAAAAGCTGGCATCAGGCAGGAAATGCATAAACAACTGGGAAAACTAGGACACTACAAAGTGCCACCAGACTGCAACCAGGGAAAGATTGACTTCTCTGAACAACCAAATCACTTTCCCAAGAACACAGTCTGTTGTGATGACATCAATATCTGGAGTTTCTAGTGCTAAAGAACTTACGGGGGGGATAAATAAAAAATAAATAAAGCTGGCATCGGGCAGGAAATGCATAAACAACCGGGAAAACTACTGACAAAACCCAGTTTTGTTTTAAATTCAGATACTAACATTTACACTGAAATGTTGAGCCACAGGAGAATGGAATCAACTGAGCCTGTAAAAGCAAAATAGGCCACATTATCAGACAGTGTTCTTAAAATAAGTTTTGATGTTCACTTAAATTACATCCCCTTGGATGAGTCAGGAAAACAGAACCTTGCCTTATGATTACCATTTCAGATTGTTATGAAGGTCTTTGATTGGGTTCAGTAGATGGTCTTAATGGGATCTGTCAAACAATAGGATAATCCTAATTTAAATGAAAAAGCTATCTCTCCCAATGGCACGTTTTTTTGATAAATGGCTCTTTTATTTAGATACAAGCCTAACAAGGCATTGAGTCATGTGTTCAAATTATAATAACTTACATGATTAGCACAGAGTTAACATGGGAAAGGTATAATGTCCTTAAGAAAAATCTCTTTATTCCCAAGAAGGAAACGAAGGCTTGGATAGCAGGATTAACATTTACTACCAGCTCTACAGCAACTACATCTATGCACAGTATAAATTATTATTTAAATTCCACTTCCCTCCAATAAGGTGAAGGTCCAGGGAACTTATGACAATAGATCATTTAGAGTTGCCTAAAACTGCATCTCTACTGGAAGAAAATTCCTTGATAAGCTTATCAAAATTATTGCCAGAATGAGTAATTTCTTCCAACACAGTTAGAACTTGAGCATAAAATCAATCAAATCAGTGAAAGCAGAAAGGCATATTTGTCAAAGCAGTATTACCAGTAAGGAGGCATATTACAGCAAAAGTGCAGAAAACTGCACTTTCTCTGCTCAGAAAAGCTATAATTTGGCAAAAAACTTCAGCATATGCCTAAATTATAAAGTATATTACATATGATGGAAATCAAGCAGTGAGGTTATTATTCCCCAGAATGGTGTAACTTAATTTCCTCCATTTGGCAATTAACAGAGCATGGGAAAAAATACCTTAGAAATCCAAGAATAAATACATCCAGAGAACTGGTAATATGAGTCTGATTGGTACAAGACTTTTGGCTATGATGTCCAAACCTCACAAAACTTGTGCAGCTATATCCATTACTGAATCACCTGCAACTGAACATGCTACAGATCTGCCAGTACACCAGAGAGCCTCAGGCCTTTTTTAAACTCATTCTGCATGAGAAACAAGAAAATCCAGACTTCTGTTATTTATGATTTAAAGCAGAGTCTCCAGAGCTTTGTCAAGGCTGAGAAACCTTCATGCTTTGGGCCACATGGTAGCCTTCAACTAATAGAGGTTGGGATGAACACCTTCTTGCTGGCAGATCATGTCATAGTGGCAGGACTACTTGTAGTATCTCAAAGTATGTACCATTACAGAATCATAGAACAGTTTGGGTTGGAAGGGCCTTTAAAGATCATCTATTTCCCCCCCCCCGCCATGGGCAGAGACGCCTCCCGCTAGACCAGGTTGTTCAAAGCCCCGTCCAGCCTGGTCTTGAACACTTCTAGGGTGGGGACTTCCATATCGTCCCTGGGGAACCTGTGCCAGTACCTCATGACCCTCACAGTGAATAATTTCTTCTTAACATCTAAAATAAATCTACCCTCTTTCAGTCTGAAAACATTACCCCTTGTCCTGTCACTACAGTCCCTGATAAAGAGTCGCTCTCCTTTTCTGTAGCCCCCTCAGGCCTATGGGCTACTGTCAAAAACAATTACCCGATCTGCAAATTCTTCTGTCCCTGGCCAACGAGGGGCATCTCCACGAGATTCTGAAAGGAAATCGGTGATGGCATATTGACAAGTGTTACAATCCCTGGGATGATCCTTATTTCTTTCCCAGCCAGATGCAACCCATTCAGTGGCTTGAGTGCCTCAGTGCAATGGATGTTGGCTTTCAGGTTAAACCTGAAGGTGACAGGCAGCACAGCTGTACACTGGGAACTGCAGCTGGAAACGGAAATGGGGGAAAGATACCGTAACATAGAGGATACTCAATGAAAGCAGTGTGCTTCCAACTGCAAGAGGAGAAAGGAGATTCCATTTGTATAAAGTATCGTTCTTGGTCTTTTCGAGTCAGCCTGGAGCAGTGTTATGATAGTCAGGAATTTTATGCAGAAGTCTTTGGACTCAAGTCTCACTGGGTATGTACCTATCACCATACAACTTAGCTTCTCAGTCACCCCTAGGGTCTTAGTCCCTGACTAGGAACAAAGAGTGGCAGTAAATGGTCAAGAAAACAAAGGAGAGAACATGATGAAAACGCAGACCAGATAAATTCTCTATGTTGAGCTCATTGTTGGGGTTGTTCAGCCTCGAAAAGAGAAGGATCCAGGTAGACTTCATAGTGGCCTTCCTGTACTTGAAGGGGGCTACAGGAAAGAAAGGGAGGGACTCTTTACCAGGATGTGTAATGACAGGATGAGGGGTAACAAATTCAAACTGGAAGAAGATAGATTTAGATTAGATATTAGGAAGAGATTATTCACTGTGAGAGTCATGAGGAACTGGCACAGGTTGCCCAGGGAAGATATGGAAGCCCCTTCCCTGGAAGTGTTCAAGACCATGTTGGACAGAACTTTGAACAACCTTGTCTAGTGGGAGGTGTCCCTGCCCATGGCAGGGGTGTTGGAACTAGATGATCTTTAAAGTCCCTTCCAGCCCAAACTATTCTATGACTTTATCATTCCTGATCAACAGAGTCCCACTGTAAAGCACACAGTTCCCAGTTACAACACAGCACTGCAGCCCCTTTCCCCAGTGTGCTGGCATCCTCTCTTACCTGCAGAAATGATGGCCAAATACGACAAAACTAAATTCTGTAGGGCCAAAATTTCTCCTGGAACGGTTACAGTTCTGCTATGTTCCAGTCTGTCCCTGTAGAGCTGTGTGGAGCTTTGACAGAGGAAAACTGGGCCCAGTCCTCGAGAGTTCGTGAACCTTTCAGCAAAACTGGATCCCGTTCCAAAAAAATCCTGGGCTGACATCCAAGAAAAACTGCAGCTCCAAGAACATCCTGCCTTGCCATACTCTTCTACGTCCATCCACTCAGCTCAAGCCAAAAAATGCTAGATGCTCTTTTCATCTTTAATTGCACACACAAAAGTTGTAAGGGATCCTGCTACCAGGAAACAAATGAAAACAGAGACCCCAGGTGTCTGTTAAAACCAGCTGGAAGGATCCTTTCTCTCCTCCAGTAGCTGGTATAACAAGTGGATATTAGTTCACGCAAAATTACAACTACATTCCCGTGGAATTATATGCTATATCCACATCTGTTCTTGCACTGAATATTGAGGAAAAGGGAAGGAGAAGCCATCACACTTCTGCAAGCAGAAGGGCATTTGGCTTTTTGTATTTGATAACCTACTCTGGGAAAGTGACTTTCAAACACATGGCATGAACCCAGGGAGTCGCAAATAGAAAAACAGATTTGATGGTGCATGCCCTTGCAGACAATAGCTGTGCACAGGCATTGTTAGAATGGGCACAGCCAGGCACGGCTGCCAGACCTCATTTGCCCCCCAAGCAGTCCTCGAAATGGTTCTTCTGCTTTGTCCCTGGCCCTGCAGCAATGCTGAACTGCCAGGACCTCCTTGGGTATCTGACCCCTTGGTTATTGCAGAAGATCAGCAGAGAAGATGGACAACCCAACCTCTCCAGGTGGCTGCTGGGATGCTGTCATGTTGCCCAGCCACCCTGATGTCACTATGTTGTGCCCTGTTCTGCCCATGGACTATCCCTGGAGCAGTTCCAGCTCTCCAGAAATGTGTGAAATATCCACATTTTTCAACTCATGGCCATATGGAGTGTCTGGTATGCTGCAGACAGAAGGAGAAAGGTTTCTACCCTTTTGGGTGCACCCAAAGTTTGGAGTCTCCTTCCAGCTGTGGCTCTTTCAGGAAGAGGTGAAGGATACTGAAGAGCCGTAGACACCCAGTACAACATCAAAGGGCACGACGCTTTCTGCTGAGGTTTGAAACTTCTTTCAACCACAGGGCACAGCAAGTAGCTCAGGGGCTGACAAAGCTCTGTTACATCAAAGAAACAAGGATGTGAATTTTCCAGGTATAGTCAGACAGGGTT
>NW_009700633.1:0-38386 GCF_000703405.1 Apaloderma vittatum | reverse complement strand
ATTCCTGCATGCTCAACAAACACTGAAACTCTGTTCACTAAGTGGGTAGGACAGTACTGAAACAACTTAGCACAATGTCACTGTATGGCCTATATCACTGACATTGATTTTCCTTTCAATCAAGAGCAATCAGGGGAAATCTCTGTTTCTGCCACTGCTAACTCCTGGAATTTCCAGTCTTCCATGCGGAGAAGCTTGTTATCATCACTTTGCAAATTATAAAGGAAGGAAGAATCCTACTGCTGGTTTGACACACAATGCCAGCCCTCTGAGGAGCAGGTTCAGGTCTTCGTGCCACCTCCCATTCTGTCTATGATTCTGAGAAAGTTGCTTCACCTCTTTGTGTCCTTCAGATCTGCTTCTAAAAAATGAAGTTAATGCTGCTGACCTGGAAGGCTGTTGTAAGAAGAAAGGTCTTCACTTATTTCTGGTACAATACAGAAGGAACCAGAGATCTTAAGAAGAGGAGAAGGGGTTTATTTTCAGCTTTGCTTCTTAATTGAATAAGCTGCCATTAGCAAGTAATTTGGCAAAAAGACTCAAGTGTCTGTGAGTGGGGTGAGAGAGGACAATTCCTCTAATTTAGTTCTCATTGCCGCTGAGATAAATATGCTTTTCTCTTTCTTATCAAATTACTGTGAATGGTGGCCAAACTGTGCAACCTTAATCTGTCCTGAGTATGGATATTTAGCATATATGCTTAGCACTGGCAGGACAAATGATTAATGAGATCTTCCTTAATGGTGATGCCTTTTAGCTATAGTTAACACTTAATACTTAAATAAATGGGTAGTTAAAGCCTGAAATTTTCACCTGTTTGTTTAATGATTCCCTACAGCCTCTCATCCAGTCCCACTTACAAATTCCAGTTCTGCTGCAGATTTTCCCAGTAGTGGAACTGAGAAAGGTTTAAGCCTGTTTATAGCCTTCATACCAAGATCTAGAGGAGTCTATACAAACCGCAAGATGAAGAGCAGGTCCAATCATGAAGAGGATCTGGCCAAGCCTACATTAGAAGTGGTTAGACTGACAGCAGCCCAGACTCAGAGCAGACACATTGAGATTACAGAAAGCCAAGCTCGGATATCATCCCACAGACTGCATTTTGCCCCGTGCTTCCTCTGCCCTTGCTGCATGGACAGACATTTGGACTTCACGTGCTCCTCAACCCATGTCAGACCATTTGTATTTCAGCATTCACATAAGCAATGTAAACAGTGGCTGAGGTTGGACCCACACATGTCCTGAATTAGCCACATGAGCCAAGCCTCAACCATTGCCTGTGAGTTTGGATCAGTCTCTGTCAAATCCAGCCTGGAAAAAAAGAAAATCTGGAGCCTTCCCAAGCACCTGACATGCCACTCAGATTTAAGATATCTACATATAGGTTTTACCTGTGTGCTAGTGTCTGAGCTCTTATTAAATTCAACAGACTATGAGCAACACCCACGTGTTTAAACAGAGATCTCTAGAGCTATTTTACACACCCTAGGCAATCCACTCTGGCCCCAACTGCACCTTCCACCAGGCACAGCTCTCCTGTGCAGAATCTTCCTACCCCATGCAAGCACTTTGAGTGCCACAGGCTATGTCATATGGCACTAGAATCCTGTTAAATTAAGTCGTTCCACTGGTGAACACTGCCAGCTGCGCCTGTGGGATGCTTCACTCTAATGCAGATGCCTCTGAGCTATCGATCCAGGAAGGGGGTGGTCACTCATGAGCCCTGTGCTATTTCTACCCAGCCCATAGAGATTTTTGGACACCATCGGGAATCTCAGATAGCACTGGGCATCTGTGTCTGGCAATCCTGCCTTCGGGCTGTCATTTGTACTAGCATAAAAAATAACATAAAATAGTTCCAAAAAAGGAATCATACCCTGAGTCGAAGTAAATGATCCCATGAGGTGTAAAGGAGTCAGTAAACAAATCCATCCTTGTGGGTCACTTATTGTCTCTTTTCTCTGAGCAAAATTCCTACCTGACATTTTAAGCTTGCAAGTCTGCATTAAATAACAGCATCTCACTTAACTCATTTTACATTTATATTGCCTCTCACACGTGTCTGCTGCATAGGTTCCTAACTGTGCTCCTTGCCAATAAGCTGTCCAGAGAAGCAGAACAACATTAATGATCAGGAAAAACAAAAGCTAGTCAATAATAACCTCAGTAGCAATTTCATGATAAGAAATTCACTCGCACCCTTATTTGTGCCTGGGAGCTCGCATTGCTCTTGTTGTGAATCCTCAGGCATGAAAAGTAGATGTGATTTCTAATTTGAATAGAGTTTGTATAACCCTCCAAAAATGAATCTTCCTGAAATAATTAAGCAGGGCTCCAACACTGCATTTTGAAGAGCGTTGCGTTTTCTAAATAACGTTGTAGGTGCATAACTGAATGATGGAGAACAAGCACCACTGCCTTTCATGGGACAGAAATGGGATCCCGTAGCCATCCCTCAGGGACTTCATGTAGCTACATGCTAACACAGAGTGGATAGAGGGTTTTTGGGTTTTGAGCAAAAAAAAGCACCAAAAAATCCCAAAAAGAACAAAAAAAAGAGAGAAAAATAAAAGATATGACTTCTCAAGAGGTCATCACGACAGTGAGCTACTGACCTAGAAAGGATTGAAGAGACTCTCATGACACCGATGTTTGGTGGGATGTGCTGCCTCACTCTGAATATCTGAACATCTGCAAGTGACACTCATAAAACCTAGAAACTTTTGCCAAACTGGTAACATTGACAGTTAGACATGGATCTCGCTACTTCAATGAGTAAATGGAGTTTGCTTAACTGTTCTAAGCTATCAAAAGACATTTCTTTCTCTGATGTTATAAATCAAGCATTGCTATGGAGCTCACGTGGACACTCATCTTGGTACCTTTAGACACCACAATGCAATATGGTATCTCTCTCACTTATCAGAGAACCAATAAGGCACCAACAGCCCTGTTCAAAGAATTCCAACACCCTTAGATAGAGCGTAAAATATGGACTAGCTTGATCATTTGATAAGGTTAAAGTAGGAAGTGATATATTTATTTGAAGACTTACATCTCTGGGCTAGAATTGCAGGAAACTATGAAGTCAGATATTATTATAGTTCTGCAGAACAAAGATCTTCCTTAGCTGTAGCAGTATTTCAGAAAACCTCTGTCTCCTCTCCTAAGTGAGATAGAATCTCTATCCATGGGTTCTTTGTTGCTTTCATCATCTAACACAATTTGAATCTCAAATGTAGGTTTTGAAAGTGACTTTTAGATCTTTCCTAGTCCCTACTTTGCAGTGAGAAAGAAAAAAGGTGTGGTACGAAGGCTTCTGGATCATTTAAAATTAGTGTTTCCCAGCCTTGCTCACCTCCTCCTCATGATCATTTCCTTCCTATTTCTTACCATCAGTGCTGCATTTGTACCTGACTTAGCACATGACTGGCCTCAAGTTCCTTGTGTCTGCTACAGCTGCCTCAAAACACATTCATAAAACTCCTGTCAGGAGCAGGGTGATCAAAGTGTGTCACAATCCACACTCAGGCACAATGACTGGCAACTCTTTTTAGAGTGGTTGTCTTATGAGTTGTCCCTTGAGTATAAAACAGTGCTGTTTGTGCCAGTTTCTGCATGTCAGACACTCTGTGGCAACTCTGCATCACTCATCAGATTTTCTGCCCACGGAGGTGGCATCAGCACAAAGGTCGATTTTATTTCAGGCAAAGCCCACACTAATAAACTTTTCTGGAGACCAGCATCACCTTCCCACAGAGCAGGTCCCTCCTGAAATGCTCAACCTGAGATGCCCCCCAGTGCTGCTCAGAGTCCTGGATCCATGTCTGGGTCACACACACTATGGAGGCACCATACCTCCCTCCTCTTGCACAACCATCAATGTGTCCTCAGAAGCATCAGTCAACTAGGGGGTCACAAAGTGGGGGAATAGCCAGGGAAAGCAGTGGTAAGGAGCAGTGGGTGCTCCCCTTCCTGCCTCCTATCTCAGTCAATTCATCTATTTAGCTTCAGTATATATTTTGGTACATTTGATTTTCATTTTTTTTTCCAAAATAACTCTGCTACAGGGAGGGCAAGGACACAGAAGGGTTTGGGCCATCCCTATAGCAGGGGAGCTGTGTTTGGGAATGCAGAGGATTTTGAGATCAGAGCAATCTTCCACAGCTAAATGAATCCTTAGGTGCATGAAGAAGTAAGTAGGGCTAAGGAGGGGTTTTAAACTCTGTGTTGCAATCCCATGTACAGTTTTGGGTGAAGCAAGCTGAAGAATACTTAAAAACCAGGAGTAAATACTGCTCACACTGTTCAAGGACTATGGAAGGGGACTTCCATGAAGGTTTAGAGGTACAAATCATGCAGAAGATGAGGCTGATGTAATTCTTGCAGAGGCAGATGTAGGTATTAATGAGTTATTTCACAAAGCAGAGAAAGAAATGGCAATGAGCTGGGTTGTCAAAGTCCTATTTCCTCTTTCAACTCTGCCTCTAGAATTAAAGCAAAAGTATTACCCAAAGAACCAGTGTATAACTTCATCTAAAAATTAAAACAAACTTTCTACTCTATTTCCACCAGCAAAAAAATAGGCTTAAAACTCTACTCTTCTGATCCTATGGCAGTGTTCAGAGCTCTGACATGGCAGAAATATCTGCAGAGCGAGACAGTGATGGAGAGTCAGGACCTTCGTGGTGAAGGGTTTGCAAACTGCCCTGGGGTTTGCTGGGATTCAGGAAGGTAAGCAGGTCTCCAGCACAAGGCTGTAATAATTGCTCTCACTTTCTTGCTTCACTGAGCAGCTCAGGACACCAAGCATGACCTTGTAACACCGGGGGGGAGAGTCAGAACGTAAAACCCGTGTCCCTCTTTTTTCTCAGCAAGTCAGAACATGTGGTTTGCAGAGTCAGCATCAAATGGGCACCAGTGACCTCAAAACCAGGTCATTTCCCGAGCCATCTGTGTGTTGTGCTGGAGGTTAAGGTGAACTTGAGGGAGAGCTGGCTGATGGAAATGAAAAAACCCAGCTTGACATCAAAGCTCCAGTATTGCCGAATTTCTCTGTCCAAGGACAAGACAATTCCTTCTTTTTATGATACTAGCACATGAATGAGCCCCTTCCTCTGGAAAATATTTTGTCATATAACATAGGTGAGAAATCATCAATACCATGGGTGGGGTGATGCCAAAATCTGCATTAATGACAGGTGCAAAATGATCAGAAAAGAATTATTATCTCCATCATCTACAGAAGGAAATTGTGGTAAGGAAAGGGACTGCTGGGTACTCAGAGAGTCAAGAGCTGGAGCTCCTGTTCATGTCTGGCAATTTCTCTGAGAGCCTGTGCATCTCTTGTGGACCAGAATCTCATGGTATACCCTAAGTTTCCAAGCAAAAAGAACAAAAGCAGTTAAGAGTCTTTCATCAAAATGGCTCAAAGAGGGCACAGAGCCCAGAGAACTGAGCTTTCAAATTTGAAGAGGGAAAAAAAAAAAAAGAAAAAAAAGCATCTCTTCAGAAAATTAAATCCCTCTCTCTGGTCCCCACCTCCTCCAGTGAAGAAATTACCAGGACCCATAAAGCCGAGTGAAAATGTTGCATTTAAGCAGATTAATGCGGGCCCCTGCCAGGGGTGTGGAGGTCATCTCTGAAGATTGTGCTTTTATAGATGGCAAGTCATTGCTTCAGTGCTGGAGTGCTTCTGCCAGAATGTAAAGGCCTGCAAGCAAGGTCTGTTAATTAAGTCTTACCTACCAAAACATGTGCAATAGGATTTCTTATATCTAAAGAGTTTTGGATGCACACTGGGGTGTGAGAACAGGCAGGAGCTGCTTCTATTCAGGATGACTCGATCCTAAAGCCTTCCTCCCCATCTAAGCCACTCTTCTGGCGGTGAGGGTCATACAGGTTACAACCATGGACTACACTATAGGAAGTCCAGCAAGTTATTAAGCAAAAACTTGCAATTAAATACACAAAGAGATAATAGAATCATCAGATTGTTTAGGTTGGAACAGACCTTTAAGATCATCGTCCAACTGTTAATGTAGCAATGCCAAGTCCACCACTAAATCATGTCCCTTAACATCTCATCTACACGTATTTTAAATACCTCCACAGATGGTGACTCCAGCACTTCCCTGGGCAGCCTGTAACAACCTTCTGAGAGAAGAAATTTTTCCTAATATCCAATCTAAACCTTCCTTGGTGCAACATGAGCCCATTTCCTCTTGTCTTCATTAAGTTACAAGTTAGAGCCTGAAAGAGATACTACTCAGTTAATAAGCCAGTACATTGAAAACCTCTGGTTGCAGACTAGTGAGCACCTACTTGATAGGCTCCACCAGCTGGAGTATACTAGCATATCTCAGACAGGACCTGGGCAGAACAACAGTTACCAGCTTCTCCCTCAGACTCCTGGTGGGTATAGTGAAGTTATGAGGTTCTGCAACATGTTTTGATCCCTGAATGAACATCTAATTCTTATTCCCATGAGGCCATATGGACCTACTCTATATTAAGAAAGTATTTTCTAACCTACAGAGCTTGGCTTGCTGGACTCCGAAGTTCTTTTCTGCTGCAGCTGTGTGGTTGCTCATTGTCCCTGCAGGATGCTCCTGGGGGCCAAAATGTACTTTACACACCAGAGTGGCACAGCAAGGATTTAAGAAGCAAAGAAATACTACAGTCCCCTTATTATCTCTTCAGGCCTCACCTCTCCTGGCTCAGTGCCAGAGAGTCACAGTTTTGCAATTTGCTGCACTGTGCATCAAACCACCATCCAGAAGATGTGACACAGGAGATGAAAGGGAGACAGGGACACACACAATCAGTGCATCCCTCTTCCCTCAACATTCTCCCTTCCAAGCTGGGGGTTTCTGAAAGATGAGGGAGCATAACCAGGAGATAAGACCTTGCAGACAAATTTGCCTATATGTGGGCTTGGGCGTTGGGGTTAGAGAGTCGTTGAATGGGACAATAGCAGCAGCTTTTGGGTTCTCGTCCACCATGTCCCTCTTTCTGCCATGCTGCAATAGTTGTCCCACAGCTGTTTCCACAAGACGAGTGGTTTGGGGGAAGTCAGAGACAAACCTCACATTTCTAAATCTAAGTCTCTAGTTCTGTTCTTCTCTGATGAAAGATTAGAGCTTGATACATAACAGCAACTTATGTTGTTATTTCTAGTCCCCTCATTTCCATCACTGCTGGGAAATGCGTTATTCTGCTTGCTGTTATTTTAACCCCTTTCAGAATATTTTGAAGGAGCAGTTTCTCAACTAACCCTGAGCAACATGTGCCATGCTACCCACCAGGGTCTCCCTTTTCTCTTCTTACCCTCTCTCAACCATGACTTGACTCGACATATGGCCAGAACAAGGTATCTGCCCAGTGCCATACTGCATGATCTTGGCCTTCTCCTGCCCCATTAGAGCACAGCTGAGTTTACTTTTCTTCTGTGCCATCACACAGGTTCAGTACTTCTAAGGGTAACTCTGTTCTTCTGCATCTGGAAAGTATAGTCATGGTATGGCAGAGGAACCCCTAAAATTGGCAGTTTATTAAGTTTATATAAACCATCTTATAACTATATTATTACTACAGTCCATCATCTGTAGTAGTAATGCACCATACAGTCTTGTGGAGATGTGGTACCACACTAGAAACCACAAGGTTCACAAAACGTGGATATGAGTAATATCCTCTCTACCATCTCCTATGAGCAGATCGATGGGGTTTGGTTTTAAACTGGTTGGAAACAGAAGCGCTAAGGTACTGATAGGCTGACTCCTGTTCTTACCTCTGCAATCAGAGTGGTTCCACAGAATGCTTATCAATATGGTGACAGATGCTTTATACATATAAATATATATATAATAAAACAACCAAAGAAACAAAAAAAACCCTCAGCCTCTCTGGGACTGATTCATAGAATCATAGAATCATAAAATGTTAGAGATTGGAAGGGACCTCTAGAGGTCATCTAGTCCAACCCTCCTGCCAGAGCAGGATCACCCAGGGCAGCCACACAGGAACGTGTCCAGGCAGGTTTTGAATGTCTCCAGAGCAGGAGACTCCACACCCTCTCTGGGCAGCCCGTGCCAGGGCTCCGGCACCCTCACAGCAAAGAAGTTTCTCCTCATGTTGAGGTGGAAGTTCATATGTTCTAACCTAAATCCATTATTTCTTGTTCTATCGCTGGGCACCACTGAGAAGAGATTGTCCCCTTCACCTTGACACCCACTCCCCAGATATTTCTGTATGTTAATAAGGGCCCCTCTCAGTTGTCTCCTTCCAAGGCTAAACAGCCCCAGTTCTCTCAGTCTCTCTTCATAGGAGAGATGTTCAAGTCCCTTGATCACCCTCGTAGCTCTTCGTTGGACTCTCTCCAGTAGATCGCTGTCTCTCTTGAATTGGGGAGCCCAAAACCGGACACAGCATTCCAGGTGTGGTCTCACCAGGGCAGAGCAGAGGGGCAGGAGAACCTCCCTAGACCTGCTGGACACACTTTTCTTAATGCCCCCCAGGATCCCATTGGCCCTCTTGGCCACAAGGGCACATTGCTGCCCCATGGACAACTCACTGCCCACTAGGACTCCAAGGTCCCCATTGCTCTGCACTGGGAGGACAGCCTGCATCTCCAGGGTCTGAGGTCTATCTCCCACAGCAAGATATCTCCATCCTTACAGGTCTATGCTCAGACTTGCTCAAGCTCTGTTGACTGCAACGGCAAACAAAACAACCTGGGGTGGGATGGAAATGTTTGTATTATAGAGTCAGAACAACCTCACACTTTGTGGAGTTGATCTGGATGTCTCCTTCTCTTCATCTCCAAAACAACATGTCAAACCTCTTCCCTTATATAGCCAAAAATAACAATACCAGATGCCTTCTTCATATTGCCTCTGTTCCATGTTGCTTGAACAGACAGGACTAGTTCATTAGGCAGATGCATAAGGGAGAAATTACTTCATGAGTTATTAAAAGAAAAATCAGATGCCTTTACTTTTCATGTTGATTAAAGGTTAGTGTATTTTTTACTGGATCATAGATCAAGTACTGAGGGGGGGGGAATCTATATCAAAGATAGTTAATGTTTTCATCTCCGAAGTTTATTTGACAGATAAAGTTAATTTGGATAATTAAAGGAGGAAAATGAGAGCGCACTCCCTTTTACAGGGCAATAAACTGAGGGCAGTGAGTCAATAAAATGGAAAAATATCTGTCATGGTGGGAAGAGATACTCTTTTTCAGCTTCCCACTTTCATCTCAGAGAAAGGCAGGGTTCTGCATCGCTGGGTATCCAGAACACACCCAGGGATGGCGAATATCTGCACGCTTACCCCTTGACAGGAAAAGGGGTAATGGCTTTTAACTAAAAAATCTGCAAATTCAGATGAGATATAAGAAAGAAATCTTTTGCAAAAACACTGGAACAGGTTGCCTGAAGAGGTGGTAAGTCCCACCCCTGGAAACATTCAAGGTCAGGCTGGATGGGGCTCTGAGCAACCTGATCTAGCGAAAGATGTCCCTGATCACTGCACAGGGGTTGGACTAAATGACCTTTAAAGATGCCTTCCACCTCAAAACATTCTGTGATTCTATGACTTCCCATGTCTCTCTCGTGAACATGTCCAATGAGCTTTGCAACCAGCAGAGCACCCTCAGCAAGCATCCCGTTTGCTTATCATCAAATCCATCTTGTACCTGCTGCGCCCTTTGTCATCCCTTATGCACTCTGAATCATAACCAACAACATCAGCAAAGGAGCGAAAGTAAAACCTACTAGTTAAGAAAATGGGCTCTGGGAAACAGATGAAAACAAGAATCAATCCGGTAGAAACTCACACACATACACAGGGTTGTGAAAATGGAGGGGGCAGAGGTCTTCCCAAGGAAGGAGAGGGCTGTGCAGGACCAGCCTGAGAGCCTTACACACCAGAGAAGTACACATCCAAGGATGTCCCTTAAGAACAGGTCAACTTGTACTCTATGGGGTTAAGTGACCATACACCATCACTCAGCAGGTCTTTCTGCAGGAGTAGGTTCTCAGCAAAAGATATAAATCCCAGGCACCACGCGGGTGAAACTCTGCCCTTCGCTCCAGGTCTTTGGGTTTGGCCACAAACGACAGCGAGAGCAAGGGCGGGCAGATCTGAGACACAGTTTCACACGACCTTCCTCCCTGAACCAAAACTGCTGACGTCCACCCGGCCCCAGTTCTGGGCACAAATCCAGGGCTTGCCTGTGAAAGTTTGTCCCCCTTCCAAAACATCTCATCTGGAAACGCTGAATCTATGAACCTGCTCTGAGAATAACCCTGGACTGAGGTTCACCTACATGCAAACGCAGCCTTGGTCTGCCTGCTGTACAGGTCTCCAGCAACAACCTGAGAAACACCTCTGAAACAGGGGTGTGGAGACAGAAGACAGCTTGCAGATTCACTGTAAATAATCCATAAATGAGCCTGGAAGCTAAAAGTGCCAGCACCCTCAGTTTGTAGCCAAAACCCTGACTGTCCTACACACGCTAGCTGGCTTGCTACCCTGGGCACACCACTGCTTTGGTATCTCCATCCTTCTACCCCCTCCTTCATGTGCACAGGGAAGGGCAGACCTCAGCTGTGCAGGTTACAACAGAAAGGCTGGAGAAAGTAATTGTTGGATTTCTTTTTCCTTTTTCTTTTTCTCATGTTAGTCTTATTTTCCACCTAAAATAAATAAGGAAATCATTCCTTTGAGAGTTGTCCTTATCTTTAACAAGATACCTGGATTTCCATATAAAGGGTCTGGCTCTTCTTTCTTGGAGAAAATAAATTTTAAAAAGAAAATGCCCCAGGGAATTCTGATTTACATTCAGCGGCTGATCAGAAACCTATTGACAAAAATTAGGAAATATTGCAGGAAGAACTGACAGATTGTGCCTGAGGATTATGTCTACACTCAAATAGGTGTGAGAAAATTAATAAAAGCAATAAAGATCATTCCATCTAAACAGAGATTATAGACAGGCTCCTTTTGCAATAAGAAGAGTAGTTAGTGTAGTTCTTATTCTCCAAAGAGAACAAAGACGACCTCAAACCCATAAACCAGCAAGTCAGTATAATTAAAATAATCTATAAACATGAAGCAGTCAAAATAGGAATGTAATTAGGACAGTGAAAGAGAATAAAAACCAAATACTGAATTGCAGAACAACACTGCAAAACAACCTTTCAAATAGTAATTTAGCCTCTCTCTACTTACAGGCTGGAAGGAAATGAGCTTAAAGAAACCTGATAAGCAGATAACTCCATTATACCAGTTCATTCCTCCCTCCAACACAGCTCCTTTGATGGGACCTTTGTGCATTGTGAGAGGGGTGGAGAACAGGCTGCCATCCTTCAGAGCTCAGTTCAAATCCTCATCTCAGTAAGAAGTCCTAGATCTGTTCAAAGGGCCACAGGCCAAGAAATGGGCTGGAGTAGCCTCTTAGCAGTGTTGTGCCCCACCTTCACCAATGCTGATGGCCACCGGATGGTCGAACATCTGTGTGAGAAGCAGTGACTCTTTCAGCCCCTATTGTGGCTAAATTCAGATGCTCAGAGTCATCTCCTGCTCCAAGCCAGGGATAACAGCAGAAGCAGCTCCTGACAACATCAACCAGCAGTTCTTGTCCAGGTCTTTCCTCAAATCTGGAGGCATGGTCCCTTCACAAGAGGTTTGCTTAGAGCTGTTGTCTCACATCAGTAGCACCTCCTGCTTTTCACATCGCACCTCTTCACCCTCTCAGCTGCACCTTGCAAGAGTCATGTAGTGTTTCAGGAAAGGTCTAAGTTGATTTTTAATGTAAAGGAAGGTGTGAGCCACATTCCTTGTGAAAGTATTTCCATGGCTTTAGACAAGCATCTGCTTTCTTTGGTTTGATTTCCTCTCAAATTTATTTGCAGATGTTTGCCAGTGCCGGGGCTTGGGTTTAGCATTTTTTGTTCACATTTTCCTGAACACAGGATGGTCCTGATCAGAACCTTTGCTGGTCCACCATGACATGCGACAGAGATATGCAGCCAGCACTAGCCTCATTGCAGAGCTAAGGAAAGGAGCAAATACTAAGAAGCACAGAAAGAGAGTGCTCTTCTCCCTTACGGAGAAGCAAGCAGCTTCTGCAAGATTAAGACAGATTCTAGGGGAGATTTTCTGAGAGAAATGCAGTTTCTTAGACCATAACTTTGCCCTTGGGAAGATCGGGTCTTCCTAGTGTTAGTGGGCAGAGGTAAAGACCATCATAGTCCAAAAGGTCTGAACACCACTTTGCTTCTGCATCAGCCCTCAAATGACTGAATTTCTTGTTGAAAGTCATACTTACCTGCATAGATGGTGACAGCCTGGACACTTATAACCTCTGTTCGCTCACAAAACAGGGACCATTTAAGACAGAAAAATGATATTTGCCCCATATCAGCCCCTGTGGCTCAGCCCTGGGAGAAGGAAGAAATTCAGATGACAGGTCTCCCCAGGTGTTGATCTATTGCACAGCATCACAGCACCAGCTCTTTGCAACCTTCCTGGCCAGGTCCAAGCAGTCTGAACTCGCCCTGCTCAGCAGGTGAATGGTGACTGTCCCCATCAGGTCTGTGCTCCTAATAGGTGGCATCAACGAGGAGTAAAGGGCACGCATCGGAGAGGTAAGTGCAGCACAGGTGGTAGGTGAGCACTGTCACACGCTGTGTGACAATGAGAGTTGGGAGAAGAGCTTCAGCTAATGGGTAGAGAACAAGGGACAAGGAGAGGACTGGGCGCCTCACTGCAAGAAAGACCTTGAGGGGCTGGAGCGGGTCCAGAGGAGAGCAACGAGGCTGGGGAAGGGACTGGAGGGAAAGTCCTATGAGGAGAGGCTGAGGGAGCTGGGGGTGTTCAGCTGGAGAAGAGGAGACTCAGGGGGACCTTCTCACTCTCTACAACTCCCTGCAGGGAGGGTGCAGTCAGGTGGGGTCGGGCTCTTCTCCCGGGCACCCAGTGACAGGACGAGAGGGCCCGGCCTGAAACTGCGTCAGGGGAGGTTCAGGTTGGGTCTCAGGCACCCTCACGGAGAGGGCGCTCAGCACTGGGATGCTCTGCCCAGGGAAGGGGGGAATCACCATTCCTGGGGGGGTTTAAGGAGAGGCTGGATGTGGCACTTTGTGCCGTGGTCTGGCTGTTGCGATACTGTTAAGTCACAGGCTGGACTTGATGATCTCAGAGGTCTTTTCCAGCCTCAACAATTCTGTGACCTCTTCCTAGGCAAGCTCTGGATGGGCAGATACCTGGACTGGAGCAGGAAATAACCCCAGCTCCAGCCAGAAACTTCAACTGGGGGGGAGAGGAAAGGAGCAGAGGAGATAGAATATTTTCAAGGCAGGGGAAGCACCACCTCTTAAGAAGCCAAGGATGTGCCTGCTACCCAGTAGGAGGGTTCTGCATTTTCTTTGTCTTGCCTCAGTGCTAACAGGACCCTAACAGACCAAATAATAGAATTCAAGACTCAGATCGAGATTTGAGGATGTATTATGAATATACTCAGGTCTGAGGGATTTTTAAAACACGCTGGAAAGTGATGGGTCATTTGGAAAGAAAATCAAATATTCGACATTTACGAATAATAACAGCAGCAATAGTAACAACCTTGGTGTCTTTCCCTTGGCTTTCTGCTGCATTTCCAGCTTGAATTTCTCAGTTAAAAATTACTTTTTGATCAAGAACCCTGGGAATACCATGTGTTAGAGGGTCTTAGGAGCTGAATGTATCTGAAAAAACTCATATATTGCAAAACCAACAGTAAAATTACACAACACAGTGTCGTGGCTGGCATTTTTACAAAGCAGTTGTACGTATTTCTTTCACTTACCTAGAAAAATCTGCCAAACATCTGTCCTCTCCAGCAACTAAGGTACTTTATAAGACAGTAAAGCTCCAGATAAGGAGTAATAAATGATTGGCTTGTAAAAAAACCTTGCCTTGCAAAATACTGGAGCTGCTTAAAAACCATCAGGGAAGAATTAAGCAGCTTTATAGCTGATTTCAGCCTGCAGGCTTTGAGGGAACAGGGGTTTGTGTCCCAATAACATTCTGCATGTGAAGCATTTTCAGGCCCTTTTTCCTGTGTACATTTGGACGTTTTTAGTTATATCCTTTTCTCAGTTTCTTCAGTTTTGCCTTGAAAAGGCGGAATAAGAGAGCAGCAACAGGAAAGCCAAAAATATCCTTGATTTTCATTTTCCAAAAATGGACAGTTTGGAGGCAAAAAAAAATATATATATTTTGTTTGGTGGGTTAAGGCAAATGTCTCTTTTTGAATAAAAAAAAATAAAAAAATGTTTCCAATCCAAACAAGCCTTCTGGCACTAAGAAGTATGTGATCTGATCACGCAAGTCAGACATGTTTTAGTGGACTTAGGGCAAAGGGAGAAGCAGTGGGTCTGTTCAGGCGTGAATTCACAGGGCTGGTCTCCATCCCCACGTCCATCCCTTCTGCACCAACCTCAAATCTGCTGCCTCAGTTTCCCTGCACAGTAAAAACTCTCTCTTCCCCCTAGGAAGCGCTGAGGAATAATTAACTAATGCTTGCAAACTGCCAGCAAGCACTAATTGCTATCATTATGCAGGAGAGGAACAGTCGGGGTTTGCTTTGGTCCTAATGGTGCTTGTTTTCCTGGGCTCAATGAGCCGCTGCGTCAATGAGCCACTGATGGGGCTGTAAGTGGCTCCCCAAGGCGCTGCAGCAATTTCTGAAAATATCACCACCAGCAAATTAATTTAGCTCTCCAACAGCCTCCGGGAATGTGAAGGCTCCGGCCACCACTCAGCATGGCATGCTGGGGAAAAGGGAAAAAAAGAAATCAAAATGCTGTTCCTGTTACTCTAGGCTGATGAAGTGTCTGGGCTGAGCTGTATATCTCAGTCCACCCTTTGGTTTGCCCTGCAAATCTGATGTGGTCATGCCAGCAGGAGCAGGGCCGTCATGGTGGCTCTGATGCAGCACCTGGAGCCGTTCCCTGGGAGCAGGGAACTGGGGACAGGTTCATCACTGGTCCAGGCTGGTGCAGGCAGGATGAGGGAAACCCATCCATTTTGGAGGGACGGAAGGAGGAGGAAGGACTTACCCTAACAAGAGCTAAGGTGTGCCATGTACCTTCTGGGTAAAAATCAGGCCCTGGAGGAAAACCCGGAGTGGTTTAGGTAAGGATCAAAGATATGGATGTTATCAAATCCATCCATGGAGAAGGGACTTCTAGTGGCAGACAGGCCTTTTGCAAGCAGAAAAGTGTAACGAAAGAGAGGATCCAAGCTACAATATGCTCAAGTAAACATTGATCTACCTGGGAGAATAACCGCTTCTCTGTCATCCTCAGTTTTCACAGCAGGAGAGGCTGCCAGGTCAATAGATCTGTGCAAGTTCAACCAGAAATTACAGTGGGGTCCAGGAACATGCTGTTGTTTGCAGTCTGCAGAGATCCATCTTCTGCAGGGGCTTTCCTGGAGGACGTGCCCAAGGCAGGCAGAGACAGCATCCTTCAGCAGCGTAACACCACCTGAGCCTGCAGATAAAGGCTTTCTTCAGGCTTGTAAGAGAAATAGCCAAGTTCAGGCTAAGTGCAGACTGAGCACCGCAGCTCAGATTTAATTGCATTCCCCAATTAGACAACTGGAGAGAAATAATCTTGCTAATTAGTGTCTATTTGTGAAGACCTAGCGAAGCAGGGAGATGGGAAAAGTCTTTGGCCTGGACGTCTTCCAAGGTGGTAACGGTAAAGTCAAGGAGCTGTTCCCACAGTACTGGGAAGGGAGCACGAAGGAGTCCTCTTTCACAGCTCTTACCTCTCTCACAAGAGTTTTTTTAAATTACTTACGTGTGTATATATGCGTTCATGCACATACCCTCTCACAAAGCAAGGGAAAAAGTGAAATATCAGTGTTAGTGTTTGAAAAGTGGATCTAATCAAGTGATCTAATCAAGGAAAGTGGAAATATCAGTGTTAGTGTTTGAAAAGTGGATCTAATCAAGGAAAGTATCTTAAGTCTTGAAATTTCCCTTCCAATGCTCTGAAAACACTTTCCTCTTGCAAAGTCATTTATAGAACAAAATTTTAAATAAAGCCTTCAAAGTCCCTTCTTAACTCCTCAAAATGTTTGCGAGATGGGGGGGTTATTCAGACTCATCCTTCCAAACAAACAAGTTGGTAAGATCATTTGTCTTCTGCTGGTGAAAAATTCACCCTGATGAGCCAACTAACTCCTATAGATGTAGGGCAAGGGCTAGTGGATATGGGGATATGGAAGAGGTGGGAAGGAGATGGCAGCCTCGGCATAATCAAGGTGTTCAGATACCACTGAGGATGGATGACTGTCCCCCAGCAGAAGAATCTGGAGCAGGTCCCACCAGAAGAGTGCAGAGTCGACCAACTGTGTGCAGAGCAGGATGGTGGGGTCACAGCTCTGTGGCGTGAAGCTGGGATTGAGCCATCTCTTGCTGTCTGGAAGCAAAAGACCCTTCCTTCTCCTGAGGAAGAAGGTGCTTTTTTAGAGCCATATGGGCCTGATCCTCCTGCTCACTCCAAAATCCCTGCAATTACTAAGATTAAGGTTGGAAAAACCAGCCTGTGTTACCCCAATAAGACATTAGATGTCACCCATGCACTGCATTTACTGCCTGTCCGCCTCTCCTGGTCCCCACACGGGAAAGTCATGTACACCCCGTTCTGGTGATTCCAGTTGGGTGGATCTCAGGAGGTCACGTTTTCCGGGCACAGGGAGATGCTCTCGGTGCCAGGAGAAATGCCCACAGCTCAGGATCTGATACCTCGCCCTGGAAGAGGTGGAATAGAACAGTATCCTTGGCCTTACGGGACGGGGTAGGTATTTGGCTATAAACCAGCAGAGCCAGGACTCACAAGATGGTCCAAGATGCAGATGTTTAACTCTGTGCACAATCCATGGCCTGGCAGCTAGCAGTGGCCGTGCCTCGGCACCCTTTGGATGGGGTGAAGGATTTGGATATGGGTCTTCATGGGGCTGTAGAAATAAGAGCATGCAGTTTTATGGATTTTAGACAACCTGTGCCACACATCCATGGCCAGGGAACGGATCCTCAGAGGGCACCACAGCCAGAGAAGACATAGAGGTGCCTGGACCACCCCTATTTTGTAAGGTGATCGAGGTGCTCTGCAGCCCCCAACCCATGCTCTCCCGGTTGAAGACCTCCCTCACACGACCTGTCCTCTGAGGGCTGCTTTTGCTCCCCATCTCCCTTGCAAAAAGAAGGGAGGCAAAGCCCTTGGAGGGTATCTGCCAGGCTGCAAAGCTGGGATGGAGCCGGTTGAGCAGCCCCATGCTGGGAACCACTCCTGGTGCCATTTGGATGCTGTCCCAGCCCTACAAAAAGCGGGGCAGAGTCTCTCCCAGGGTTGACAGGAGCAGGAAGGAGGAACCCCGACGTCCCTCATTCCCAAAGATGGGTGAAGTAGCCTGACCTCATTAAAGCCGGTGGAAATTCCCTTCCACGTTTCCGACTGCGGTGTTTTCTCTCTTGCAAGGGCATGTGGTGGTGGGCAGGAGCAGGGAGGCACTTTGGGGAACATGTTTACAGAGTTCCTGCCAAACCGCAGGAAGTCCCAGCTCCTGGAGATGAAGAATGGGAGGAGGAGGAGGAGGCAGATGAGGCCAAGGCTCTGTCAGCTCCTCTCCGCCACCACCAGCAAACAAAAGCCAGAGCACAGCATCACTGTTATGCTGGGCCATGTGAGATGTAGGAGAGGCTGGAGCTTTCTCCCCTTGCTGTTATATCTCTCAGTAGATCAGCGGGTGAAGTTCACCAGCAAAGGGAGGGAAAGGCACCTGAGAAATATGTTGCCTTACTGCACACGTATAGTGTTAAGCGCACCATGGTAGACACCAGAGCTTCTGGCTTGAGTCAACCGAGGACAGACTCTTACAAATATGACCCAACAGCTCACAGTGCAGAAAGTTGATACTTAGTTGCCTTAAAATTGATTTGCACTGATTTCTAAATACCATTTACTTGTTGCATTTCTATGTACACATCTGTCGTGGGTTAGGGCTGGGCTACATCCTCTTGTCCTCCCTAAATGGGAAGGAAAAAGGGAATGAAGCAGAGAGACTTTTGGGTGAGAGAAGAAAAAAAACTACAACGGCTTTAATGAAGCAATAATAATAGAAAATAATAGTGGAATGATAAAAGTAAAGAACTATATACAGCTATAGATAATAGCCCGATATCAAACCCGACTCCCTCCCCCGATAGCAATCCCCACTGATGTTGCAGAGCAGGAGGTACTGGGGCAGCCCCAGGCTCAGCGGCGGCAGGAGCTGGATACAGGAGCTGGATTCGGGAACTCAGGATCCAGATCAAAAGCAGGAGGTCAGATGGAGTCCTGCCTGGACACTGGCCATTGCAGAGAAGGGATGCAACTCTCGTGATCACTCAATTTATACTAAATATGACATATATGGGATGGAATACTCTTGTTGATCACCTGTCCTGTCTATTACACCCGGGAGGTGCAACCTTTTACTTCCTTGTGACCCCTCTCACTACCCGGCACCCCCAGCGTGGCACACAAGAGCCAGCAGTGGCCTTGGTCACTACAGGAATAAGGACCAGCAAGAGCCTTTCTGCATCTCAGTCCCAGGCAGTAACTGCAAACATCAGGTGTTATCACTGCCAGTAGCACACACTGTCTGCAAAAACATGCTGCTGACTTCAGAAGGTGCAGCCTTTTAGAGGAGACTAAACTGGAAAGTAAAGATCACTAAACAGGACTGTGTCTTTTTAGCTAAACCCAGGACAACATCCAAGGGCTGTCATCCTGTGCCGTTCTCCTGGGTGTCTGAAGGGCTGGCAACAGAGCAGCCCGAGCATCTGAGGAATCTGCTGGCCCCAAGATGGCACTTGCCCAGTGAGGCTATCAAAGGCTTGGGCAAGAGCCCAAAGATGCCTCTCCTTCATCAGAAGGTGCTGGACACCCCTACGACATATTCTAGAATGGCTAAGAGCTCAGGCACTGTGGGGCTCTCCTCTGCTGACATCACCTGAGCGGAATGTGGGCAGCAGATCCACAGCACAGTAAGCATTTCATATTCTTCTTCATTTCAAGAGGGATGACAGCCTTGCAGCAACTAAGAATATTTACTTCAGAGTGCAAGGTCTTGCCTTGGTGGCTTCAATTTCATCCTTAGTGAAGACCATACACTCATAACTATCTAAAGAGAAGCACAGCTCACCACTCACCGTACAAACACTGGGTAAGGCTGCTCCATGTCCTCACCATTTCACTTGTTCAATGAGGACAGACACTCCACACCCTGATTTATCTATGCAAATCTGCAGGGGCACAGACGGGCAGAAAAACAATCCACCTACCAAACCATTGCCTCATATTGCTCAAGCCGTCCAGAACTGCAAATTAATTCATAGCAGATTGAGTTTAAGACCTAAAGAAACATATAAGTCCATTTACTGGATATACTATTTCAGAATGAATGATATAGCTCTGTTTTAATAGCTGTTAAATAGCCAGATTGAACAAAAGAGCAGTGTTCCCAAGAGGAATATCATATTGAACATAGGCAGGAACAGAAGTTATTGTAATCTACGTAATTGCTACTTCTCTCCACCCTTATTTTGTAACCACCTTATCAAATCACAGACGTCTGTACTGAATCAAATGTTGCTGGAACACCTCGCAGTCAAAATCTTTGTGCAGGTTCTTATATCCTGCAGCACCCATTATCATTAATTAACTGTGTACAATTCCAGTTCCCAGAAGAATGTCCTCTTCTGTTAACTGAGCTATATTTAAACTCAGGAGAATTCAAAGTACATTTTTAATAGAAATTCAACAGACAGTATTGATGTTTCTTTTTGATTTGCAGCAGCCTTTTACATTACAAAAACCAATGACCCAGCAAGACTGCACTTCTCTTAAAGCTCATACCCCAAATTCTTTTAATCTTTCCTCCTAGGTCAGATTTCCCAGGTCTTTCTATCATACTATTCTAGATTTAGATCCAGAAATACATTGCCCCTCTTCTGAGCACTAAACTTTGAGTTTCAGGCTAGGCTGTGTGCTTGTTTACTCTTCCTGGTATGCTCTTTGCTCTCTCCAGGAGAGGGTGGATTTCCTGACTCACATTCCCTGGTAACCCGTTGCCCAACCGGTTGTTCCCCATTCTGTATTTGTGCAGCTGGATGTTCCTGCCTTATTCCACCCCACGCGTCCCCTGATTGAATCTCATCCTACTTTTGAAAGGCTGTTTCTCCACCAAGTTGAGGCCACTCTTCACCTCAATTCCATCCTCTAGTAGATTCTCAGTCCTTCCCGACTCCTCATCGAATAACCCTCCTCTGTATCCATTCATCCACCTCACAGACCCATGCTCACCATCACACTTCCATCTTGGAAGGCAAGTTGACAAGCATCTGGGTCATGAACTTTAGCTGCTTTAGGAGAACATTGGTGATGAAAGCCTTGCTGGAGCTATTGCATGTTCCCTTTCCAGAAAGTCTTCCCCAAAAAAGAATTTGGTCTGAAAGTTTCTTCTTGACCAGTCCCTTATGACTTCTATCCATCTGCTTGGAGATCATGTGTTTGTAAAATAGTCATTTGATTGCTGGCCCTTTGCTTGTTCTTTGTAAGACTAAATGTTTCCTACTATATCTACCCTGTTGACTCTATTAATCTAAGTTAGTTTTACTGTACAGACACAATACATCCTATTTTAATGGGACTCTGCTTCATTATCCCTGATCCTCAGCATAAAACAACCTTGTTACAGGTAACTATAGAAAAGAAAAACCTCTCAAAAACACATCAATTAAACATTCCCAGTGCCTTCAGTGAGCATCGGAGTGTCATTCCTAACCCCATTCCATCAGACCCTAAGACAATCCTTAAATTTAAGCACACAAATAATGCTCAGTCAGCTTCAATACAGGTCCACATAGCATGGTCTCTGGCTTATAATATTGTGGAGCCTAAAGGCCTCCATCTGTAGGTTAAAAAATAGCCAGTGATGTTTATCTATTCCAGGGAGCACCTGTGAAATGGATTCATGTGTGACTAAAGTCTTCCAAGTCTCGAAAGGAAAACACATGAGCCAAATCCTGCTCTCAGGCTCAGGACTGATGGTCAGCCCAACAGAGACTGTGGGTGCTCCTGGCCAGGCAGGCTTGCGGCTCTCAGCTGTGATACGTCATGAAAGCTGACCACAAAGCATCCTCCTGCTTTGTTCCTTGCTAAGATTCTCTTGGAAATGCCTCCTCCACAGCAATGAAAAAATTAAAGCTGACTCAAGAACAAGGCTGAATCTAAGTGGATTACAATAGACACTCTCTGCTCTCCCAGGATCATCCAGCCCCAGTGGTTAGTACATGACCAACCTGAGCTGAGATGTGCAAAAAGCAGTTCTCCAGGTGGTCAATGAAAGTTGGGTGAGAACTGCCAGAAGTCTCCTTTCTAACACAAAAAACGGTCCATCATTCCTTGCAAGGTCACTCCCAAGGAGGGAAACAGGAGTGGGAACAGGTTATAATGCTCTAACCATGTTTGAAACAACTTGTGTTCATCCCATTGCAGAAAGAGGAACCCAGGATATCATCAGCACTTACCAGCCAAGCCCATACCCCTGTGTTTCTGGGAGGGCTGACGAGTGAGAAGCAAATGCAGCTGCAATGAAGAATAAGCTGAAGGTGCCACTGGCTCCCTCCAGCAGTAACCCAGAGGGTTTATGGGTGCAAGCTGCTTTGTACCTGCTGATGTGACTGAGACCTGTGCTAGGGTGGTCTCAGGGGAATTTCAAACACACTTATCTGAAGTTCCTACATTTTCCTGCTCTGGCAGGGGAGTTGGACTAGATGATTTCCAGAAGCCCCTTCCAATCCCTACCATTCTGTGATTCTGTGAAAAGTTGACTCCCTAAGGTCCTTATACAACCAAACAAAAAGTAAAGCATCACTCTTGGAGCTTCTTTAGGGATTTGTAAGATAGCTAGATGAATCCCAGCCCTCCTGTTGGGTTTTGTGTTTGTTTTTTTTCCTCTGGCACTTTGGGGCGAGTTGCTGAGAGTTACGACAGGAAGGAATCAGACCTTGTGTTTCTCACTCTACTCAGCTGAGACCTGCTTCAGGCTGCTCACCTCTCCTAAAGCGAGATAAAATTCATCCCAGAGCTGGTCTCTTGTCACTAGAAAGTGCAACTGGTCCAATGCAAACAACAGGACAAATAAGCCAGCCAATACCAGCTCTCTGTCAGCCAGCCTTCCCCCTGAAACAAAAACCAAAGCAACTCCCAGAGGCCTCTGCCACTTTGAGCATGGCTTTGCAATTATAAATTATCCCAAGATTATCCCTGTCCCCAGCACTGCTGTGTTCACCTCCTCTCTGTTTGCCAGGGGATTAATTGCTGCTGCACTGGCTGCACTGCAGAGTAAAAGCTGGGGACGCAGCAAACTCCTAATTACCACCATCATTCAGTGGCAGCAACGGGTGATAAATTTAAAGCCAAATACATGAGGAAGCACTTTTTGCTTTAACGTAGTCTGCAGTGAAGCAACACAGTCTGCTGCTGGGAAGGGAATCAAGACAAACGGGACTGAGCAGCCAGAGGACCTGAGCAAGAAGAGAGATTAAGGTTGCACTGGGTGAATAGCAATGCCTGGAGCTGACCCTCCTGGCATCACCAGGCACCATCCAAGGACCAGCAGGTGTTTCTTGCTCTTACCACCTCTCAGAAACATGTTTGACAGTGCCTGGCTGCAGCAACCATCTAATCCCCTGACACCCTCTGCTCCCACGCAGTCAGGAGGACTCATCTGCAATGCCCACCTGATGGAGCATCATCAGGACAGAAGAGGCAGCATGGGTGCCAATTTTTAGGACTCTGCATTCAAAAGAACTTCTCCAGGACAGTCCCCCCCATCCAGCCTCTTTTCCTGACCTGCCATGTGTCTCTCATGGGGAAATGTGGAGATATCTGAGAAGAATCCTGGAAGTCTGGTTCTATTCCTGTTTGAGCACAGAGTACTGGACTTTGAGTTTACTTTCCAGCTCAAAGTCTCTGTCTAACTTCTGAACACTCCGCCTGAGTGTGGATAAGGGAGAAACTTCATCTCCACCAGAAACATCTCTGGCTTGCAAAAGTCACCCACAGCCTCACCATCCTCATCCATGGTGGGAACAACAACGAAATACACTGCTTCTCACTGAATCTGGGTGGGAGCAAAGTAAAGCCAAGATCCATGGGACTACAGAAAGGTCCTGAACACCGGTATTTCAGTCACTCCTGTGCTGCTAGACTGCCAGGCACATGGAAATTTGGTGAGAGCCCTGGACCCAGAAACTCAATGAAACACCAGAGGTTCTATGGCCCTGAGTAGGACTAGGCTGGAAATCTGTCAAGCTCTCTCAAGAGATTTCCTCTCTCCCTTCTGGTTCTGTTTGGGCTGGAAACACCATGAGAATAACTTTCCTCCTTGCATTTCAGCAGTTTTGCTTCCGGGCCTGGGCTAAACAAGGAAGTGCAGAGGCGTGGGAACTGAGGGGAGACACAAACACACGGTCTGAACTGCTCCCAATCCCTACGTGTGACTCTGCTTCCATCAAGGCGATTCTCCTGCCAGCTTAACTCCTCTGCCAGGGCTGACACCTTCAGGTGGATGCTTATATCAGCCATCCCCAGGGACCAGATCCTGCTCTCCCATAGATAGCAAAGCAATTCCAGCAATAGACACTCAAATTTTAGTGGTGTGACACATTGGAACCAGGATTTTGATGCCCACAGTGCTTGGATGCAGAGTCCAGACCTCCAGAGAGCCTTGGTCCTTTTGCTGCCTACCACAACTCATGTCAAAAGGGCTTGACTTCTCAATACCCTCAGCAGTTCAGCACCCTGAGAACAGAATGCATTTCAGGTGACTGAAGTGAAACTGATAGTGTGGAGTATCACCAACCATCGGCACTTCAGGCAACGTTGACCCATCCCTCCAGGATCCAAATTTCTTCACTATGTGCCTTCAGCACCCACTGCCAAAAACAAGGTATGCCCATGTGAGCAGGGATGGCACATAGGGATGAACAACGCTCCTCTCACCCGATATGCATTTCAGAATAAATCTCAGCCATCACCACAGGCTAACGTACCACCTAACATTCTGATACTCAATGTTTAGACCAAAGATACAGAGAATGCAGAAATGGAAGGGAGTTTTTCCCATCCCAACCAGCTTGCAACTTGAGGCACTGCTCTTTCCCGTAAGTCTCCACCAGATTGTCATGGAAATCTTTCGAGGATTGTGAGATTCTATTCAGTAATTCAAAGATTAATTGGAGCAACACCATGGTTATGAGCAGAAAGGAGGGGGACAATTTCTAGCAACAAGGTAGCGGAATTACTGAGCACATCCCTTTGGAGCATTCATCACTATTTAATTATTGCTGTACTAATAGCTTGTATGATTTAAAGCATTCAAGGTCTCTTAGGCTTAGAGTAAGCAGCATGCTTTTTAAGGATCTCAAAATAAGAGATGCATGTAGCAGTCTCCTAGCCCAGCAGGGCCTGTCTCTGAGCACTTAAGGCAAACAACTGCACTTACTTGGCTATGTGACTGCTAGGCAGGAGCTGACCCAAACCATGGGCAAAGAAGTTCAGGTGCACCTCAAGGACCTGCAGACAGTGCTGGCACTAACCAAGACAGGACTCAGTGACTAGAGAGGCCACTTCCAACTCACCCTGAAAACCTGGCTGCATCTGCATCCTGCCTGTCACTGAGGGATCTCCATCCTACCGGAGGCTTCTCACTGAGCAGGTTACATCTGAATTTGAGCCCATCAGGCAGGGTTAGTACCAGTTGCAAAACCATCTTCCCCTTCCTGGACAGTGTTACGTACCGCTACCATCATCTAGCCAGGTTCGGTTGTCCTCTTTTCTACAGCAAGCATCTTCATGTATCTTCTCTGTACATTGATGTCAGTGGTGGAACTGTGTCCCTAGAGGCAAGTGTGCAGCTTCTCCATGTCGTTAGCTCAGAGAGAGAAGCACAGCCCTGAGCTGTGTTGTCCTCTCCCTGTCAGAAGAAGCAAGAGAGGCAGAGATGTACCCAAGAGCCGTCCTGTGACTCTGGCCCCTGCCAGCTTTCTCCAAACTGCCTTCCAAAAGGCACTTTCCCCTGTCACAGTCTGGTACATTTATTGCAGATCTCAGATGCAGAGGATTGCCACATATCACAGGCAACAGATTCCCACTGGGGAAGCAGAGTCCTAGAATAGTGTGGCATCAATGACGTGCCCTTGATGTTCAGCGAAGGAGGAACTCGACTGCTTGTTAATCCTGCTTCCCAGCTGGTGACTTCTAGGGATAACCTAGCCAGGGAATTCTAGGGAAAACTTCTAGTAATGCACTGGGAGAATAGAATTCCCAGCATTACAGCTCACAGGGAGGCAGTGCTGCCCATTGCATAATAAACCATGTAAGCCAGACACAGATCCAAGGCATCAGGAAATAAGAAGGTGAGTCTCTATGCCCTTCTAGCAAAATCACCTCTCTCTTTCACTGATTGGCATTAGAAACCTAGATACGACCTCCTATATTGGGGTAGATCACATGGTGCCTCCAAGTTCACCTTTCAGCCTCATTTTCCATGGTTCTAGGATTTTCTCATGTTACCTTATGTGACTGCTAGGCAGGAGCTGACCCAAACCATGGGCAAAGAAGTTCAGGTGCACCTCAAGGACCTGCAGACAGTGCTGGCACTAACCAGTCGTTTCACCTTTGAAACGACTCATGTTCACATGTTCATCCTCACCACAGTCTCCTCCTTGCTCTTACCCCAGGCCCTCTTCCCCAGCTTCCCCAGCCAGCATGAGCCCTCAGCCTGTTCTTGGCCTCTCAGCATCAAAGTCCAAAGCTCTTCAGACTTTGCCTGTGAGTTTACCCTTTAGCACTTTTATTAATTCAGAGATGTCTTGCCTTGGAGGAGAGAAAATACAGCAACCTGGAAGCACGAGGTAAGGCCACATGTTTGCTCCCCCAGAAGACTAGCGTGTGCTCAATTGCCAGCTAGATGTTGCCTTGCATAGTCCTGCCACCGGGGGCTAAGAAATGAATCAACAGCACAACGCTTCACCTTTACACAGGCAGGAAAGAGAGGCAGAGGTCAAGGCAAGTCACAAAATCAGAGCCACATCACTCAGCATGGTCAGCTTGTCATTGTATTGAACCCGGGTCACAGGAGTGGAATTCATCTCACTTAAATTTAGACATCTAAAACAGAGAATCTTGTGTCTGGCCGCACAGATTCAGCTTCTTTTACAGTCTATGATTCATTTGACCTCTGTCAGATACTACTGTAGATTGAATCACACTCTGGTTCTTCCTATTTCTCTGCATCGGCAATAAAGGGATCTGACGGTGACTAGTTCATCTGAAGCCAGACATCCCAATTTTACATGCCAAAATAAGAGCAAAGGAATCCCACTCTGGGTATTGTCATTTCTCCATAATTGAAGGGCTTAAAACTTTCAAAGCAGAAGGACAATGACAGCTGAATTTGTGGTGAGGCTTTTCATGCCAACATTCAGAGACCTTTTCTCCCCTGCCAGCTTGCTCAGCTTAATTCATGGGAATGTCTAGAAATGGGAACCCCTGGAGCACAGCAAAAACGAGCCAGGCTCTGGCATTTGTGTGAGCAACCCATTCTTAATTATTTGACTAATACCAGCCTTATGCAGCAACCATGCACACCAAGCAGTCTGCAAAGGGTTTTTTCTTGCCACAAAGGCCCACATACAAACCCCCAGAGGGAAGGTGGATGTCTTGTTTCTGCAGTGTTTCAGGTGCAAGAGCACAATAGCAAACTGTAGCTCTTCTCAGCGTGTTTGAGGAGTTTATAAGATATAATGAATGTGCCCTTAAACGTCATTTGGCCAGCAAGGATCAGATAACCAAGGTGGGTTAGTGCTGGTCAACTAAGGGATGTATTAAGGTCATGGTGCAAAGCCTCCCATGTTCTGGAAAGGACAGGAGTATGCTGGCAGCAGGAGTGATGGGGAGATCCACAGGATGGAGGTTTTCTGCACAGAAAGGACACAATTACACTGGGACAAGGCTGCAAAGAGACTCTCCGAGCCATGAAGAGGGAGGCAAAATTACCCATAAGCCCCTGGAGGCTGGATACCTGGGGAGAGGGGGGTTCTCCCTTCTTTACAAGATAGGTCAAATATGACTAGAAATTAAGACTTTGTCATTTCAGCTCTCCACCCACAGAAGTATTTCTAGCAGAGGGCTTTGAGGCAGAGCAGAGTGAGGAGGGAAGGAAATGTCTTGGGCCGTGCCCATGGGCGAAACTGAGACCCCATGGGGCTACAGCAGGGCCAGGAGGAGAGCACTGGGGAAGGAAGTCTTACGGCAAGGTCGGACAGCAGCTGTCTCCAGGAATGAATCCAGGAGCAGCGTCCTCCTGGGATGGGCCAGGAGGATCTTGTGTTGACTGACTGCCCTTCCTGAGTTCGGGAGAAAATTAATCTCCCACCGTGGTCTTCGGTTTATTTTTACATTGCAAGTTTGCCCAAAGGGAAAAAAAAAAAAATCATAAAAAAATTCTATTCCCTAAAAGGAATCACAAATTTCACAGCGACCTAAGGAGATTAGTCAAATCCCTGTGACCGTCAGCAGTTTCACTTAGGTCAAAGCCTGGCATAACTCAATCTCTGTGAGAAGGGAGGAGAGGAGCAGTGAGGAGTGTCCAACTCTGCAGGCAAGCCAGCCTCTCCAAGAGGGCCCTTCTGCAGTATCTGGAGGAAAAATATCCCTTTTGCAGTCCTGCAACAGAGAGGCAAACTGTCCGACTGGCCCGAAGCGCAGACAGCGAAAGGGAGCGTTATCTCTTGCAGATACCACAGTGAGACCTTCCAAGCTGGGAAGCAGGAGGAGGACCAATTTCCCAGGCTAGGAGACATCAAAGGCTATGTGAAACCTTCTGAAAATGCTCACCCTGAATTTCTCATGCATGGGTGGGCATATGGGATAACTCTCCGTAGGGTCAGGGAAATGTAGCAAGTGGAGCAGTAGGGTTCTGATTAGCCTCTTGCTCCAGGGAAGAAAATGAAGAGAATTTAACTCAAAACCCAAAAATAAATATGCCACCCGTAGGCTTGGCTTTGCACAAAAATCAGCCTGAGTTAGGTAACCAAAGGCCATTTTTGGAAGAAAACATTCCCATCCCCCAGCAAATATGTCTGTGTTAATGGGCTCACAGAGGCATCAGCCTCTCAAGCTGTGCATCAAATTTCATCCAGGGGATCACTAATGTGGATGAGCTGCTGCAATGTGTTCACTGAGCGGAGAGGTGTTGGAGAAGGAAAACAAGGACAATCTTTCAGATTACTCCAAGGAGAAAAAGGGCTTTCAGCTCATACTCCAGAGTTTTAAAAAGAACTTAGCTCTCCTCACAGGGAAGATCAGTTCTCGCTTTGTGGCTGCTCCACTGACTGAACTCTTCCAGTAGTACCTGCTCTGAGGCTTTCAAAATTACGAGTCGAGAACTGGGAAATCCTTACACTGATTTAGAAACTAAAAGATTAAAAATGGAACAGCGAAAGGCTCCCCGACCCCAGGCACTTTGAGATGCTTCTGGTCTTTGGGCTTTTGAAGTGGAACAATCCTGTTGCAGTGTTGCCGGGTACCATGACATCTGCTTTTCCATCTGCTGCTTCTTTTATTGTGTTTGAGAGCTCTTTGAGGCAGAAAGCATCTTTCTGTCCTGTGAATGTGTAGCATTTAGCACAAGGCGGTCTTCAGGCAGGATGCAGCCTCCTGGGCACAGGGAGAATGAAAGCAAATCATTATGATCAGTTGTTTTACCTATGAAATAACAGAATCTGAGCAAAAACATTTGAGGAGAAAGCAAGATAGCAGATGGGATAAGGGCAGGCAGACCTTTGTCCACCACAGCTACCAGAGTTTTCAGTATTTGCTCCTGACTTGGTGAGAAAGAAACAGTGAAGATGATTCCCATGTTGCTGATGCACACAGTAAAAAGACATTCAGGTCCAATTTTTAATAGCTGACATTGTAGTAGCCCCTGAAAGCCCTCTGCTATTCTTCTGACATCAGGACAACTAAAAGCATGAGCTGGGCTTTGCACTAAGTGGGTTCAGATTGGGCAGAAGTAACGTGGACCCTTCCTCCTGAACATTTCACCAGTCCAACATTTGTTCTCATGTATTTCCCCACACTCCACCCTGCAAAAACCTGGAAACATGTTTTCCCTAACTGGAAACACACATTTCATCATAACACTTTCCAGACCACTTCTCCAGAGGTACAGCAGGATGATTTTTTTCAGCACAGCTTTAGTAGAAACCCACTGCTCTTACCTGGCCCCTCCGTGTCTGTATCCTGAGAGATTCCTGCAGCAATCTTCAGCTCCTCTTGACTTCTCCTTCTTGTGGTGTTTGTTTCTTTGCCCTTCTTAAATAAACCGTCGGCAGTAACTATGGTAACATGTCTCATTCTTTCTCTCTCCTCCCTAAAAGTCTATTTCTATTTAACAGGCTTTTAAAAAGACTCTATTTATACTTTCTTTTGTTATCCTGCCCCTGCTCCCTTACAGACAGACAAGGGCAGGCACGGGGTAGTGTCTGCACTAGCCTGTGTTACTAATAATGGCCATCCATAAACACAAGAGCGAGCCGTGGGGATCAAAGCTGTGACCTTCAACGGGAGATGCTCTGCTTCTGAGAAGAGCCAAAAAGGAAACCTGAGACACAGCACACGGCGAGAAGCACCACTAGCAAGGGGTCATCTCCACCTTCCCACTCGCCAGCAGCGTGCTGGGGGGCTGCAAGTCCCCAGGAACAGCCACCGCGAGAAAAGCAGCCTTGCTGTCACTGCGGGCAGCTTCCACCTTTCCCCTTTTAGAGTGTCAAGCATTCAGCTACATTACTGGTAACTGCATAAAGAGGGGGAAAAAAAAAATGAGCTGTGCTCCTTTTTGCTTCCTATTCTGTAAAAAGAAAAGCTCTCTTCCTCTCTGATTTTTCATTTTAAATCTCAGGGCTAGCTAGTATCACAGTTTATTTCCTTAAGGTTCATTGTATCATTTGAACGGGCAGACTACAATCGATCTTAACCCTTAGCTGAAGCAGTAGGTGTCTGAGTTTTCACGACGGCAGCTTTGCTGCTATTGTTTTTCAGACATTTCTGTTAATACAAAACAACGGATCTGAAACAGTCCAAGTACAATTTGGTTCCTTTCTCCATTGAGAGGTTTCACTCACACGGTCAGGCTGATGCCAGAAACCACACGGGTTTTGGTCATCTTTAGGGTGTTCCAGGAAACATATTGTCAACAGATCTCAATTTTCAGTAGGAAAAGCAAGTAGAAGAAAGACTCCTCAGCCTTCTCTTTTTTTTTTTTTCTCCGCATAATGACATTTTATTGATGAAGAATGACCCCAACAGCTCTAAATCCATTTTCTTCTTGCTTGTCATCTCTACAGCCTGGCCAGCACAAGAAGCCGTGATGCCCTCAAAGTGACACTCCAGAAAGGGTTAAGGTATCTAAAACCACAGCCTCAATAAGCAGCTCACAAAAGTGTCCTGTCCCCAGGGTAGGATCAGTGTATGAGAATTTGCTCAGATCATGTAATGTTTGTAACTTGATTTCCTGCCGGAAAGCTTCAGTGGGTGGGGTTTCTGCTTAAACTAGAACTATTTCCTTCTCCAGATTGCTTGTGCATGTCCAGTCAAGCTCAACTGATTTAATAACAACCAGCTTGCTTCCCCCCCACACACCCCTTCCCATTCGCCTCTTGCAGTGGAGATACGGGAAGTATGAGATAATCCTGCTGCCAGGGCAAGTGCCTCAGGAGGTAGGATGGACCCACAACGTTGTGCAAGTCCCGTTCTTTCTCTGCACCTCTGGTCCACCTCTTGTTATATTCTGGAGAAAGGATGTCCTAGTGACCAGCCTCCCGTCCTACCGATTTCCTACATGACCTTGGGAAAGTCACTTAACCTTTGCCTGCCTCCACTTTCCGTGAAATGGAGAGGAAGCTATTTGAAGGCTTGCTCACCCTGCTGCCACCACCAGTATTAAACCAGAGCCCATGAGGACTGAAGGTAGGAACCTTGCCCATTTAAGCTTAAAGACCTTGGCTCTTGAGCCACTAAGATAGTGAGGGGACTGGAACATCTGCCATATGAGGAAAGGCAGAGAGAGCTGGGTCTGTTTAGGCTGGAGAAACGGAGGCTGAGGGGGGATGTCATCAATGTTTATAAATATTTAAAGGGTGGGTGTCAGGATGATGGGACCAGACTCTTCTCAGTGGTGTCCAGCAACAGGGAAAGGGGCAGTGGTCTCAAACTGGAAAACAGGAGATTCAACCTAAACACAAGGAAATACTTCTTTACTGTGAAGGTGATGGATCACTGGTACAGGCTGCTCAGAGAGGTTGTGGAGTTTCCATCTGTGGAGACAACAAAAACTCATCTGGATGCATTCCTGTGCGATCTTCTGTAGGTGATCCTGCTCTGGTAGGGGGTTTGGACTAGGTGATCTTCAGGGGTCCTTTCCAACTCCTGACATTCTGTGATTCTGTGTTTCTGTGATTGTCTCCTGGAACAGTGCAAGCCCGAGGTGGATCACTAGAGGCACCTCTGCAAGGGAAAAACAGTCCTGTAGCCTTCCACACTCCTAACTGCAAAGTAATTCACTCATTCCTTGCCTTCTCCATCCCAGGAACCATGAGTTTCCTTCACATCCATCACTAAGTGCAACAAAACCTCCTTGGAAAAGGCATATCCTGTTCCAGGTGTTTGGGTTTTTTACCAAAGTTCTATGTTCCAACAAAGTTGTCTAGGCTAAACCTCAGCAAGACTCTTTCTTCTATACTAAGAGCATCCACACAGGGATGAATGCATCCCTAGCCAAGTGAGATCCTACAGATCTCATAGGAGAATAAATCAGAGCTGGGGCCAGACATCGACCCCGCATACCGCTCCAGGACTTTAGTGGCTTTGAATGATGCCAGGTCAAGTTGTTTGAGGTTCAGCTGGTAATCCGGACATTCCAATAACAAGGTTAGCATGAATGTGGGCAGGCTCCCTTCCCTCAGCTGATTTTCAGCAACACCTTTCGAAAATCCTTCCCAGGCTAAACAGCAAAGTCACTCCAACCAAAGGACATAAAGCACTGTGGTTCTTTTTTTCTCTTGGATCAAGGAGGAAATAATTCTGAGGCACAGAGGAATTTCTGAGTTCCGTGTTTCTGACTCTTTTCCAATGGCTGCCTCCACACCAACCTGTCAGTCTCTGTGCTTTGCTGGACGCCTGGGGGAACATCCTCTCCCCCACACACCGATAGTATCATGTCCTTAGGATGTGTCTGCACTCCCAGGTAGAGCTGGTTACACAAAATAGTCCTTTCCTTAGGCCTGGCTGAGTCCAGAGGCCTGGGTGTGATAGAAAGTAGGCACTGCTCCTTATCATACAAGGAAGATTATGCAAGTATGTCCTTTTAATGAGGAAAATGAAGGCTTTTTGAATAGGTATGTGGGGTTGGCTGCAGGTAACTTCTGGCAGCGTGCAGCAGGTTCTTGCAGCATGTACCAGCCCAGGTTTACAGTGCCAGATGAAGTGGGGCAACCAGATACACACACATACACCCCAACCTCCCTAAATCAAATGAACAATTCACCTTCTTTCGCAAAAAAAGGGACAAAACCTGAGGATCATAGCATCACTGAAACTCAAAACGTTCATCTATTACTATTACTTCATCTCCTTTCTGGCTGCTGGCTTGCAGGCGTGGGAATGCAATGTGCATGGTTTTGTCTTTTTAATCTCAATCAATTTGCAGACCACCTTCAGGCAAGCTAAGGACCACCAGTAGTGCAGGGATCGCGTGCGAAGAAGCCCTGCCCTAGGAGACCCATCCTGCCTTCCCTGATGTGGTTAAAACGCCATTCCACGTTGTGGTGCCTGCAAGGATTTAACCATGTTCTCAGCCCAGATGAAAGCCCTGGACTATGCCATGTGCCTGAGAAAAGCAGACTGAGCTTCAGCTGTGTAGGAGGGCAGCTGCAAGAAGCCAGGCTATCTGCAGCGCTTGGTAGTGATCCCTTCATAGCCTCCCCCATCTCTTTTACATGCAAATGCAACCTTTTAGTCTCTGTGCCCAGCTCCTTCTGTTCTGAAGTCTTCGTTGGCTATTAATACCTGGGGAATCTGCGAAGTAGGCAAACAAGGTTTTGATGAGTGTGGGAAAAAGAAAGGCGTTACCACGTATGAGTGAACTTCAGTTTCGCTCATGTGCTGAATTAGTCAGTGCCTTCAAGTGAATTCCAAGTGTTGGTCCAGCTACTATATGACTGTTCTTGAAGAAGGAAGTGCTCCATTTTGAGCCACTGGAGGAAAAGGTAACTTAAAAATTAAAATAAATCTGAATTAGAACTATTGCACAGGTTTTCTCCATTTTCTTTACTTTCTCATCACTCCCAGAAATAAAAGTATCCACTTTTCAGTTAATGCACACCAGCTTCTGGGACGTCTGCAAGCTAGAGAAACCCAGGCTGCCTGTAGTGCAGGTGAACGTGATGCTTGTGTCAGGACCGGTGATGGAAACTTCATCTGGGTGTTAGAGTTCCAGAGGAATATGATGTCATAACTGCTTCACCAAAGGAAGAGGTGTAGAGAGTCAATACACAAGTTCCAGTGGCTGAGAAACTTGAAGAAGACTTGTTCAGTCTAAATAGTGAGTGGATGGCGAGGAGGCATCAGTGCAGAAACATCAACGCTGAAATATCAAGAATCCATGTTTCACTTCTTACCCTGGAGGAGCCGTTCCTCCTGCAACCTTTCTGATCCCAAATTATCACTTCTCTTGTGCTTTCCCCTCTAACACAGCAGCTGTGAGAAATGTTGTCGGCAGGTGGCAAGGAGGAAAGTAATTTTTTCCACCCGTTCAGTGTTAATGGTGTCCTGGCTTGGAGAAATCTGTGTTTGGCCAAAATGGAAATGACAGAAGGGGTAGGGAAGGACCATGGAAAATATAAAGATTACAGAAAGTCAGACAAAGCAGGTGTAGGGATTGCATTTCCATCCTTACTGCAAACACAGAAGCTGCGTGGGCTTGATCTAGGAAAGGGTCCTGGCTGTAACACAAGCACTTTGACAAGCACACATTAAAACATGTCCAGGCTTTCCACTGACACTAAGGCAAATACAACCCTCTGGGATTAGTATCTGTGCAGATCAGTCCTTCCACATTGCTTTTCAGTGCATTACGCCAAAAAAAAAATGCTCAAGGATGCTAACATGCACGGGAGATTGACGATATTTGTGCTGAAAATCCATTCAAATTCAGGAAATTACAGCTAACATGAAGCCTATTTGATCCTCTTAAGGCAGTGACCTGATTGTGGAAACATTTCTCTCTGCTTGTTTCTCTAAAATACAGAGAAGTGAGGCAAGGCTTGACCGAAGATGGATTTCGGCTTGCCGGGAGACCTGAAGGTGTTCCTCTGTTGCGTTGCGCATCAATTTTTAACGCCTCCATTTCCCCTCCAGACAAAAGTTCCCCTACAAAAGAGCAGCAAAAATTGGTATGAATTTACGCCCTCGGCTGAGAAGCTGCGCTCTCAGGCACAGCAAGCCTTCAGCCTCACCCATGCAAGAGGGATTAAGCTGGGTTTGACGGCACTTCTGAGGCGATGTGGTGGAGGCTCATGCTGTTGCCCCTTCTTCTTTTGCCAGAGCTGTCAAGCTGAGATTGTGCTCGAGCGCTTGAGTTCACCATGTGACATTTCAAATGGGAAGCAAAGAACAGCTTGCCAACCGCCACGCTCAGGTTCTCGACTAAATAAAAACAGATTCCTGGCATTTGCCGCATCTGAAGGAAAGGCAAGTCTGTCATATTCACAAACAGTAAAGGATACAGAGAAACAAAACGTATTTCCCTCAGAGCCAAAAGCAGTTCCTCATCATGCCTGGGAATCCCCATGGAAGGAAAAAGGGTCACGCTGTTTTAATGAGAAAGGATTTGACCAAAAATACCCAACCAAGAAGGGCAGCTGCAAAGTTGTTTTTTCTCTGTGCTGGATTTTTCATTTGTTTGTTTCAGTTTTCAATTTTTTTGCTTTGAAAGAAAGCATTGGCGGGTGGGTTTCTCGTCACCAGCAGTAGCAGGAGGACTTCTGCCCTCCAGAGCTTTTGCTAAGCTTTGCCAGACTCCTTCTAGCACCACCAAAAGTCACGCTCTCTGAATATTTCGTTAAAAACGTTGATTTGAATAACAGATAATTTTCTCACTTAGAAAAAGTAGCGGGAAATCAAACAGCAAAGCCGAAATGTCAATAGCAGGGGAAGTAACAGTTTTCTTTCTGTTTTCAGCAGACGGTCTATTGCAAGGTGTGAATTTGCTGATGTCTAACCGAGGTGAAGCTTATGCTATGCCTCTGCCTCGAGAGGGGAACGGGGAGGAGAGAACTGGGCATGCTGACAGATACCCCTTCTACCCAGTCGCCTCTTTTCAGACTTGCAGAAACTGAATGCTTCTAATACCCTTTAAACCTGGTCAACGGATTCAATAGTTTTAGCAAAGGATGCATTTTATATATTTACACACAAACACTGTAGTTAGTTAGATTGACTTGTTTCTCCTACTCTTTGTTTTAAATTTTTATGCATTAAGTAACTCTGAGCCATTTCTTTCCTTTTTTTCTCTTATCTCTTTTTTTTTTTTAATATTCCTGTTGGAAACACTCGCTACGTCAAATTGGCCTTTCTCAGGCTCTTCTGGAGGACTTGCTGTGGGTCGTGACAGGTCAGCCCTCAACCAAAGAAGAGCTGGCCCTTTTAACAAAGCATGTTCTCAGAAACATAAAGCACCGTCAGCTTTAGAAGGCACCATTTTAGTGCTTTTCAGGAAAGAGGAAAAAACATCCTTGAAATGAAAGCACATCTGAGGATCTCCCAATATTCAGCTGCTGTCCCTTCATTTCTATGTATTTGTGTAGGGCTCCTGAGGAACCACCTCATCCCTCTGTGTCTTGTACTACTGTTCTTTTGATGTCTGAGGTGAGTTGGAATCATAGAATCATAGAACCATAGAATCATAGAACAGTTCCGGCTGGAAGAAACCTTCAAGATCATCGAGTCCAACCTTTTCCTAGCCCTATGAACACCACTAAACCATGTCCTTCAACGCAATGTCTACCTTCTCTTAAACACCTCCAGAGATGGTGACTCAGCCCCCTCCCTGGGCAGCCTGTACCAGAAGATTTCTGCTAAAAGAGTCCTCATTGACTCAAAAATAAACGAAGAGACGTAACTTATGCTGACATCGGGTGCTCTGTTCCTATTCTCATGATTTTGTGGTAGCTCCTTACATCACAAATCTAAACAGGGATTTATGGCCACAAAGGTCGATGATGTGAGGCTGGTCAGAAAGGCTGAGCGATGGCAACTCCTCAATCACACCAGTCCCCAGGGCTGGTGACCTTCTGGGTGGCACTTGAAGGAACCCAGCATCGCTGATGGCGAGAGGTTAAATATGTCTTTATCGGGCTTCGGGAACAAGCAGACTCCTCCCCACACCCAGCCTGGATGGTGGGTCACTCATGAGGCTCTGCCTAGGCGGTTCTCCCTGCCCCTGCCTCCAAGCTTCCCTCTTCTCCTTTGTCTTCCACATCTTCCTCCTTATAATCACCATTGTCGTCGTGTCGTTGTCATATCCTTATTCTTATTCTTATTCTTATTCTTATTCTTATTCTTATTCTTATTCTTATTCTTATTCTTATTCTTATTCTTATTCTTATTCTTATTCTTATTCTTATTCTTATTCTTATTCTTTTTCTTCTTACTCATTATTCCTCTTACAGAATCATGGAATAGTTTAGGTTGGAAAAGACCTTTAAGATCACCGAGGCCAACCGTTAACCCAATAATGCCAGGTCCACCACTAGACCATGTCCCTGAGCACCACATCTACAAGTCTTTTCAGGACCTCCAAGGCTGGAAGTGACTCCACCACTTCCTCGGGCAGCCTGTGCCAGTGCTTGACAACTCTTTTGGCAAAGAAATTTTTCCTAATATCTGATCTAAACCTCCCCTGGCGCAACTTGAAGCCATTTTCTCCTGTCCTATCACTTCTTACTTGGGAGAAGTAACACCCACCTCCCTACGACATCCATTCAGGCAATTGTAGAGTGAGAAGGTCTCCCTTCAGCCTCCTTTCCTCCAGGCTAAACAACCCCAGCTTTTTTCCTTTTTTTTGTGATAAAAATATTTTTCTCTGGCTCCACATAGGGGAAATCAAATCCCAGTATTCCACGTGTTTTCACTTCTTCATGAACTTCAATCAGATTTGTATTTGTTGGATTCAAAATAACATACAGTTCTCACTGGTCAGACTTTTTCCCAACTACTCAGTAATCACTCATTGCATTCTCAATTGCCTTCCTCCTCTACTTCTCCTTTCACCTTTCTTTCTCTTTCTTCTTCTTTTTCTTCTTTTTTCCTCTTCTTCTTTTCCCTCTTCTGCTTTTTCTTCTTTTTCCTCTTCTTCCTCTTCTTTTTCCTCTTCTGCTTTTTCTTCTTTTATTTTCTCTTCTTTTTCCCATTTCTCTTCTTGTTCCTCTTCTTCGTTTCGTGTTTTGTTTTTTCTCTTCTTTTTCCTCTTTTTTTCTCTTCTTTTTCCTCTTCTTCTGCCTTTTCTTCTTCTCTTTTTCCCTCTTCTGCTTTTTTCTTTTTTTCTCTTCTTCTTCCTCTTCTTTTTTCACTTTTTTCCTCTTTTTCTGCTTTTCTTCTTTTATTTCCTCTTCTTTTTCCTCTTCTTCTGCTTTTTCTCTTCTTTTTCCTCTTCTTTTTCCTCTTTTTTTCTCTTCTTTTTCCTCTTCTTTTTCCCTTTTCTCTCCTTGTTCCTCGTCTTCTTCCCTTCCTGCTTTTTTCTTCTTCTTTTCTTTTTTCCTCTTTTTTCTCTTCTTTTTCCTCTTTTTCTCTTCTTTTTCCTCTTTTTCTCCTCTTCTTCGTCTTCTTTTTCCCTTTTCTCTTCTTGTTCCTCTTCTTCTCTTTGTGCTTTTTTCTTTTTTCTCTTCCTTTTCCTCTTTTTCTCTTCTTTTTCCTCTTCTGCTTTTTCTTCTTTTTTTCTCTTCTTTTTCCTCTTTTTTTCCTCTTTCCTCTTTTTCCCCCTCTTCTTTTTCCTCCTCTTTTTCCCTTTTCTCTTCTTGTTCCTCTTCTTCTTCCCTTCCTGTTTTCTTCTTCTGTTTTTTCTCTTTTTTCCTTTTCGTCTTCTTTTTCCCTTTTCTTTTTCCTCTTCCTTTCCTGCTTTTCTCTCTCTTCCCTCCCGCCCCACTCCCCCCCGGT
>NW_009700632.1:14784-22821 GCF_000703405.1 Apaloderma vittatum | reverse complement strand
AGTATCTCAAGGGGGCCTACAAGAAAGCTTGTGCGGGTCTTTTTAGGATGTTAGGTAGTGATAGGACTAGAGGGAATGGATTTAAGCTAGAGATAGATCAGTTCGGATTGGACATTAGGAAGAAGTTCTTCACCATGAGGGTGGTGAGACACTGGAACAGGTTGCCCAGAGAGGTGGTGGAAGCCCCATCCCTGGAAGTTTTTAAGGCCAGGCTGGATGGGGCTCTGTGCAGCCTGATCTAGTGGGAGATGTCTCTGCCCATGGTGGGGGGGTTGGAACTAGATGATCTTTAAGGTCCCTTTCAACCCTGACAATTCTATGATTCTATGAAGCCTGGTATCATGCTGCCCTGCTCTGACAGTCCTTTAGAGGCTGCAGAAGGCACCCAGCTTTACAGTATGTCTGTGAGCTGCTCCCAGGATAGAACTCTACCTCAAAGGCACAATACAGCCCTTAATTATTTATTTAAGCATGAATTAGTTCTTGGCTTGGAACACTATTGTCTTCTGCCAAGGCTGAAGTGACTTCATGTGTTAATTGCTCACAGTTTTGCTCTCGAGCCTTGATTGTGATTTCTGAATCCAGGGAACATACTTTAATTTTGATGCATGTGTAACTCCAAGAGAGCAGTGTGTAGGCATTGGGAACAGGATGCATCTAAGTGCATCAGCTATAGACACAGCTAACTGAAGACATTTATTGAGCAAATACTCCCTTTGTTGTGAAGACTGTTCTGAGGAAAACTGTGTGGTGAGTTACTAAATACATGTCCATAATGAGTCTTGCATTGCTCAGAGGTAGCTATGCCACTAAACTACGGTAGAGTGATGTGATTACGGGGACCATCCTAGCCAGGTGATGACCCCATGTTGAAAGATACTAAATGGCTATGATCTTCACTAGCAGAAGTGCTCCAGTAGTTAAACTAACATGCTTTCCCAGTACCAGCTTGCTGAAGAATTAGACATGCTTTCTTGCTGACCCCGGTGTCTTCTGTTGGAGTTCGAGCCGACTGCACAGGCTGACAACGAAGAGCTACATAGCAACTCACTCACAGGGATGTGGAGGGAGAAAATTCAACTCAAAAGGCTCCAGCATTGAAATTAGGACAGGGAGGGTTTCATTCACCTTTATGGTCACAGGCAAAAAAACAGAGAAGACTTGGGGAGAAAACATAAATTTAATTTATCACCACCATTTATTGACTAAATCAGAGTAGGACAGTGAGAGGAATACACAAATAAGTACAACCCAAATCTTAGATACACTCCCCCTCACTCATCTTCTTGGCTGCCTCCTCCTCCGCATTCGTGCAAGGTGAGACAGGGGGTGGGGGGTGCAGTCCATCTGGCCATTACTTATTGTCCATGGCAATCCTTCCTTCTTGTGAAAGTCTCCTTGCAGTCTCCCATTCAGGCCATGTGGTATCCACCTCGCAGGAGATAATCCTCTTCCTCCTCATGAGTCCATCCCAATCAGGACCACAGGTCACTTCAGGCATGTCCTCCACTTGTGCACAGTCTCTCTCCCCTCTCGCATGGGGTCTTCCATCTACTGCCACATCATTGACATTCTTGCCACCCGTCAGTTGGCAAGCAATCATCTCCCTGCCATCTCAATCACCATGGGACTCCAGGGAAATGCTCTGCTCTGGTGCCTTTCTTCCCCGATTTCCTCACTGACTGTGTTTCTTTGCTTTTCTCTCACCTCCCCCTTCTCTCAGCAGAAAAACTCCCCAACACAAAAGGCAGGACAAGAGAAGACAAGAAGAGATAATGAAATGAGAGAGAGAGAGAGAGTAGTCCAATAGGTTCTGCTCTTAAATACCTTGATCACAGAGGCACTGATTTGCCTGGCCTTGGACAGAGGTGGGTCCAACACTTTACCTGAGTCAGGGGAAGGCAAGAGTAATCCTCCACAGCCCTCCCCCTGCTACCAAAACCCCACCAGACTCACACCCATGACATTTTGCTAACTCAGGCCCCCTACAGATGAGGTTAATTTCCCAGATTCATGCTGTTCATAAAATACTTTGAGCTTTCCTGTAATCCTGTTGACCTCCTCCTGAATGGGAAAAGACCATTTTTATTAAATGTTGTGATAGAAATCAGGTGAAAATAGTAAACATAACTAGAACAGTTATGTGTTTAGCAATGGTTTGTGTAGAAACACTGTGTCATATGTTACTATAGGGTGAAATACAATCAGAAGTGCTAATTTACATTATAGATTACAGTACTTGCTGCTTTCTCCCTCCCTTCTTAACATCAAAGGGAAGTGAGTCAAACTGAAAGAGCTTATCTGAATAACATCTTGAACCTTGTAATCTTGAAACAGCCATCTATGTGGATACTTTCAAATGAAGATTAATTTGCCAGTAGTTTGGGGAATAGTGTATGCCTCTTTTCAAATGCTCAGGTTCTTGTTGACTTGATTCATCTGAGTTTTCTTTCTGTCTTTAAGCAAAAATATTCAGATTTCTAAAGAAAATAAGGAAGAATAACAGTTTGTTGGTAGGATGTGTTTTAAGGTACAGATGCACACTCTCATGTCAGCGCTGAGCCTCCAGTGGGTGCTGGCTAGGTAGTCTGGCCCTATCTGGGATATGGTGGCTCTCTTGTGCCTGAAATCTGTAGTGTGAAACACCAAGATTATAGCTGGTGGAGATAAACAGAAGAGGAGAGTGTCACCTTCTACACTTTCCTCCTGTCATGTGCTGTTTCCACCTGGCATCACGAAGTTGAAGTATCTGGCACCTTGCCATCAGTATTTTTCCAGGAGCTTAAAAACATCTGAGGTTCTGCATGTGTTGAAGCATCTGGTAGGTTTAGGGCTGCAAATGCAATTTTTGAAACTATATTCAGATGATTTCATGGCAGTCTTTGTTCAATACCCTTGCACTTACTGGGTTCCAGAACAGGTGGTCCAAGGTGGCCCTTGGTTATATGTGTGTGCCAAACACTGGAGTCCAAGTGCCGTATTTCTGAGAAGCCTTCCTGATACCTGCTTGGGACTGTATTTCAGTTTGCTTGTTTTTCTTAAGGCCTTTAAAACATTGTTTGGTTGATTTTAATCTAAAACAGTGACTTCATCTCAAAGTTTCTTTCGAGGAAGTATATGCTCTGGTAGATCAGGGGAACTAGGCCATTTGGGGATAACTGCTCTGCACTATGCTGTATCACACACTGGGACGCTGAGTGAGTGTCTGGGCACCTGCAGTGCTGTGGGGATGAGACCCCGTGCTTTTGGTCTCTAGGTTTGATGAAGTACTTCCATACAGCTCTGCATCATGCTTGGTAAATGCAGCCTTTCTGTAGGCAGAGGAAATGCACCACTAAGCAAGGAAGAAAACTCAAACTGAAATTTATCTTTCTGAGTGATTAAAATCATAGAATGGCCTAGGCTGGAAGGGACCTTAGAGATCATTTAATCCAACCTCCCTGTCATGGGCAGGGACGCCTCTCAACTAGATCAGGCAACACATGGGGATCGAACGGGGATCAAACCTGCGACCTTGGTGTTATCAGCACCATTCTCTAACCCACTGAAAATTTGTGGCTGAACAGACCAGAATGGAGTTACATGGCTGCTGGTATATTCTGGTTAGTATAGTCTTTCACTGCTGAGAAATGGCTTAGTTTTCTACAGTATTGGCTCACATATTCTCTAAATTCCCAGAGAACAAAACTATTATCTGAAAGTATATAAATTTGAGTCACGGGAGTGACTGTCGTTCCTATTCTCTCTTCCATGCTGCCTCAAAACTTTAGACTCTGATGTGTGCACTGCCTTGTGAGACATTCCTCTCAACTTGCTGTGTTGAATAGCTGTTTGTTAAATTTTGGCTTGCACAAAGGAAGGAAACATGCCAAGGGAACCATATATGCATTCCTCAGAAAAGACTGATCGCTTTTGCCCTAGATATAATTATATGTGTGGGTGGTAAGGCACTGGAACAGGTTGCCCAGAGAAGTTGTGGAAGCCCCTTCTCTGGAGATATTCAAGGCCAGTTTGGATGGGACTTTGAGCAGCCTGGTCTGGTGGAAGGTGTCCCTTCCCGTAGCAAGGGGAGTTGGAATGAGATAATATTTAAGGTCCCTTCCAACCCAAACCATATTAGGTAGGAATGTTATTTACTGAAAGAGTTGTCAAGCATTGAAGAGGCTGGAGGTGGGAAGTGGTGGAGTCACCATCCCTTGAGGTGTTCAGAAAACATGTAGTGTGGCAATTGCATCCTCCCTGACAGCAGCCCTTCCAAAAGATCTGATAACAGACCTGCACCAAGGAGGACCAGTGAGGCATGATGACTTTGTTTACTGTATCTCTTGTGCACTGGCTCCTGAGCTAATTAGAAATTGACCACAACCAGACTCGACTCAGGTATAAACCAGAGATCTAATTTGAGTTGGTCCTCATCGGAGCAGAGGGTCTGCAGTTGGGGACAGCCACTTGGATTGGGCTGCTCAAGGAAACTTCCTGGGATTGAGAGTGCCCACCACCCCACACTGGTGAGCGAGACTTCTGGAGATATCCTTGAGAGAGCCCTTGTCCCCCCATGGGTAAGTGATCTGCTGGGATACCCTTGAGGAAGAGGTTTTCTCCCTTTTAGTGAGTGTGTGCACATTTTTGGTCATATTTCTGGAGGAATGGATGTAAATTCCTAAATTCAGTTATGCAGTGATAATTCCCTACTTACATCCGAATTTGTAATATATTTTGTCTGCATGGTGTTTTTCAGGTTAGAATAAATTTTGATTTTTTGTAGCAGCCCTATCTGTTTTCTGGGTGCCTCCGGAACATGTAGATGTGGCCCTCAGCGCATGGTTTAATGGCGCTGGGTTGATGGATGGACTTGATGATCCTAGAGGTCTTTTCTAACCTTAATGAATCTACGATTCTATGATACGTAAGATGTTTTTGAAAATATAATATATGAAGGGCTAATACATAGATGAACCATTCACATTGCCAACAAACAGTATTTTTATGTTCTGTTTTAAATAGCTTTAGACACTCTGTGTTTACTTTATGTTGTGGTTCTATTCAAGGAAATAAATGCTTTTTGAGGAGCAATTTAGGCTATTTGATGTCAAGATAATAAAATGTTGAGATAAACAAGGGAAACTGAGATAATTGGAGAATTTCTTATTTATTTCAAGTTACTTTTCTGAGCTGCTACTTACTGATTTGTACGCAGCTAATAAGCATTTTATGTGTTTAACTAGCAGTTAGTGCTTCATAACTTCTTAAGTAGAAGCTGTATATCTTTACAGAGGATTTAAAAGCATGATGAACGGCCAACCTTGATCATTCTGAGAGCTGTTAAGTTCAGGTTAAGAATCTCAGGACCTGATTTTATTTGTTCATAGCTTCATCTTCAGAGGAGGAATGAAAAAAAATAAAAAGAATGGTTCAGGAAACAAAAAAAAATGCAGAATAATTCTTTGCTTAAAGTTTTCAGATCAGACAGTTATTATTATTCACTGCTGTTAAGTAGGAGTATTATGTACTGATTGTTGTTTGGTTGGATGGACACTGAAGTAATTTTCTTTTGTAGTTGTCTTCCTGGTCCTGCCCAAAAATCTGGTGGTGGTTTGACCATATGACAAAAAATGCACAGCAAGAAAAGCACTGAAGCAAAATTTCTTGCTGAAAGTTGACAAGATCTAAGAGTAGCAGGCTATTCTCTAAAAAAAACAAGCCTCCTGTGACTAATTCCCAGGACAGGCTTTAGAAATACGAAGCTGTTTACCTCTGTTGCATAAATATGGGAGTGATCCCCAGTCATCAGAGGCTGACTAGCGCTGCTGTGACAGCACAGGGAGATCTCTGTGAAGCTGGAGATGATGATACTAAAGGGTGTACAGCTACAGCTAAAGAAGTTATATATATATATATTCCTGAATTAAATCTGATTGTCTTCTTTTATGTTTTTGAACAGGTTGCAGTTTCTTAAAGTTAATTATTGCTCTAGAGCAGTTTAAAAATAGCTCTGCACTTATTTTTCCTTCAGGTGTGCTGACCTCCAAATTGCATTTCTCTTTATTGTTGTATTCCATGGTCAATCACTGCCTTGTCTATAAATAGGCTGCATATTTTAGAATTTCAATTAATAAAAATAAATAGTTCAACTAGTCACGCAGAATTTTTGTATTATCAAGTAGTTTAAACAAATTAACAAAAATTAAATTTAAATTAAATTAAATTTAATTTAAATTAAATTAACAAAACAGAAATATACTTGATTTTAAATGGAAAGAGAAGTTCATCAAGCTGCACATGTAATTAAGAGCTAAAAAAATTATATGACTACTCATGATTGAAGCTTTGGTTTAATTGAGGTAATGGGTTTTGGAGGTGTCTTGAACCGCTAGATTTAGAGTCAAGGTGATTCGTTTTGATCGCAAAGGTGAAATTAAGACACAAACGGTGTCAGATGTCCCAAAAGTAAAACCCTTTATTGACTAACAACCACTGGAGAGCGATAGGGAAGAAAGATAAGGAAAAGGAAAAGCAAAGCAGTAAAAGTTCAAGATAGCAAGAAGTATAGCTACCACCACAGATCCAGCGACGTCTCGCAGGTCCGCCTGTTTCGATTCGGTGGGGAAGATCTCCAAAGAACAGGTGTTCATGGTGGCATTATATAGTGTTCCATTCTCTGCCTGGTTAGCGCACCAGTGTGAGGGTCATCAGGAGCGATCTTCACCCCCCGCAGCGTCGCCTCCAGTGGAGCATGCAGAGGTGTCCAGAGAGCCCATTTTCGCCTTGCAGGGCAGCCACCCTATCAGCAGTTACACCTGGTGGGCTTGCAAACCGGTGGGCTTGCAAGACAGCTGCTGTATCAGGTCCAGAAGTTGTTGTTCAGGTCTTCGAGCCCCGTGGCTTATCTGGGCTGGGCCCTTAAGTTGTATCAGTAGTCAAGTCAAGTCCTGTGGCTTATCTGGGCTGGGCTCTGAAGTTGGTGGTTGGAACTTATCAGTGGTCTAAGCTTGCAAACAGCAGCCTTGAAGTTTCTTCGCGGGCAATTTCAGCACAGTCTTTTCTTCACAGGCAATTCCAGCAAGGTTTAGACAAGCATTTTTTACACAGTCTCTTACAGGAGGTAGTGCCAAGGTAAGTTTTTTAACTGGAGGTTAAGAGCATCTATCATAAAAGAAGGGGTGAGTACAATGAGGGGGAAATGAGGAGCCAACTGCTTGAGAGAGAAAGAAATGAGAGCTAGACTAAAGACAGAGCAAGAAACCAGAAATCTTGGAGGTGATGGTACAGAATAAGAGGGCAAAACAAAGGACTAAAAGACAAAACCAAAAAGGAATGTTTGAAAGGCAACTGGTCATGATAGCAAAGCTGCAGGTGGAGAGAAAGCGGCAGAGAGCAGAGCTGCGCATCACTTACACGTCAGTGATCAATGTCTGTATGTATGTTTAATTTGTGAGGGTAATAGTTGTTTTCTTTCAGAAATGCTGACTAGTTTTACTGTTTTCTCACATCATGTACCTTGGGGGCTTGATGCAGTGTTTCAGTCTTGCACAGGAGTATAAAATCATAGAACAGTTTTGACTGGAAGATACCTTCAAGATCACTGAATTCAACCTTTTCCTAGCCCTATCAACACGACTAAACCATGTCCTTCAAGGCAACATCTACCTGTCTCTTAAATGCCTCCAGGGACGGTGACTCAACCACCTCCCTGGGCAGCCTGTTCCAATGCCGGACAACCCTCTCAGTAAAGGAATTCTTTACTTTAGGGAGAACAGACCAACCCCCATCTCGCTACAGCCTCCCTTCAGGTAGTTGTAGAGAGCAATGAGGTCTCCCCTCAGTCTCCTCTTCTCCAGGCTAAACAGCCCCAGATCCCTCAGATGTTCCTCATTCAATGCATGCTCCATATCCTTTACCAGCTTGGCAGCCGCCTCTGTACCCTCTCCAGCAACTCAATGTCCTTCTCGTAGTGACGGGCCCAAAACTGGACACAGTACTCAAGGTGAGGCCTCACCAAAGCTGAGTACAGGGGCATGATCACTTCCCCGTTCCTGC
>NW_009700632.1:3331-14753 GCF_000703405.1 Apaloderma vittatum | reverse complement strand
AGCACTATTCCTGATACAGGCCAGGATGATGCCCTTGGCCTTCTTGGCCACCTGGGCACACTGCAGGCTCATGTTCAGGACAGAAAATCCTGATATGACTTTGTGTGCTACCTTTTTGGCATCGAGGGGATTTTTAACAAATGAAACCATGATTCACTGAAGCAATTTGGCTGTGTGCTGTACGGGTAAGCTCTCCCTGAAAGGTGATATTCTGAGTTAGCAAAGGTTACTTGGCTAAAACCCCAGTCACCACTGTTTCCTTAAAGTCATTATAACGCAGATAGCCGCAATATATTTCCCAAGGTTTTTTGTATGTGGACAAGGTTGCCTCTACTTTTATGGTTGCTAGTCCTTTCTTTAAGTGCTTCTACTGCTAATATTCAAACAAGTAACCATGTGTGTCTGTGGGGTAAAATGACATACAGTGCAGTGATACTAAAGCTGTATCTCCAAGATCTGTACAGCCATGTTAATGTGCCCACCAGAGCTGAACAGGGGTAGAGTTGCTACTCTAGCAAAGCCATGCAAACCCACCCAGGCCGGGTGTCTCTGCGCACCCCTACGCTTACACTTTTCGATAAGCCATCTGGTATTCATCTAGCTGTCATATCTGCCTCCTTCCTTTGCCGCATCAGCTTCTAAATCCTTTAAGTCAAACAACAACTTTAGACATTTGACAGCAGGATAATTAAAGTATGAAATTATAAGAAATAATAAAAAAAATCGAGATCTTTTTTGCACTGTAATTTTCTGCAGCAATCTGTTTTTTCTCATGGTAGAAATGAGGTCTTTGTTTTTTTAATAAGCTTAGTTAATGGGTGAGCGTAAACTGAATACCACATACTGCTAACAGTACAACCAGTACATTTTTTCAGGAAGAAAATATTCTCTATTCTTGCCAAAAGTCAGTGTAAATATTCCACCCTGTGGGTCACTGGTATGCCTGCGTGCATGAAGGCTCTACATAGATGCTTGCCTCAGTGTACTCCCCTGTGTTATATTAAATAAAACTGAGAAGCAGGTAACCTTCAGCAAGGACTTCCAGCTAAACTGAGCTGCTCATAAGTTTTCTTTCTGGCAGCATCCTCCTTTCCACAGCTTCCTCAAGTGATGACAGCGAGTGTGCATTTTCCATTCCTATGCTCAGCCTTTTCCTGAGCTGGCACTGACTGGACTCACCTTGCCCAGGGACATGGTGAGTCAGCAGAGCAGCTCAGCACAGAGGAGCTGAACTGGAGCTGCAGAACCTGGGTGAGCATGGTTGTGAGAAATGTGTGTTTACAAAAACCTGTTTTCTTTTTCAAGAAGGAAAACCAGCTAAACAGATGCTTTGGTCCCAGAAAAATTCTCTTCCAAGAGTACATTTTTCTTACAGAAGGGACAGTATCTTTGTATCAGAGACTATATTATCATCTGGGAATGGTTTATTTGATCTCTAAGGAAAAGATATATAAGCAAATGAAGATACACTGTTTTGATACTAGCTCAGCCACTAAGGAAATATCAGAGGATCCTTCTAATCTGATGGCTGCAAACAGGGTCATGTAAATTACTCAGTAAATCTTGAGAACATATAATAGAGGTTTTATTGTATACCTAGATGTACTTTCAGGTTTTCAGCAACATTCTCACGTATCTAACCTTCTACATGTGAAACTTGTGCATTTAGGAGAGTCTGGAGAATAAAGGAAATCTAGAAACGACACAGTTGTTCACCATACTTCTCAAGGGCAAAGTGTCTAAATTTACAATTAAAAACCAAACAAAAAAACTTTTCTGCTCTGATATCTTGACATACGTAGCCTAAAATGTAGGAATTAAATTCTTGCTGTCATAGCCATTAATGATAAAATAGACTTTTCAACTAAAATTTCTTTCTCAAAGTTGATGAGTGAATTTAATGTAAAATGCAATCCAGTCCTCTACTGTTGCCAATAAAATGAGATATAATAATTGTATTTTAAAGGCCAACATTAGATATCTTGAAAGGTGTTGGAACTTGTTCTTCTAAGTAAGGAGGTATTTTTACAAAATGAGTTTTAATCACACAGGAGCTACACTTCTTGAATAAAAGGTCGATTTAAACAGAAGTGGACCTCAAAAGTATAAACCTTGTAGACAGACAAAAAAATAATTTCCACCTTTGAATAGGGAAATACTGATTATCCTTAGTTATGGATTCTTGCTTGGTTTCTTGCATGAGATTACTAAACTGGATGAAAATGGTTGACTGAGCAGATTAGTTGTTCTCAAAAGAATTTCATCCCTGAATTGCTCAGCTCTCACGTCAAATTCCATTTAAAATTTGGAGATATCAATGTAATGGCCTCTTTGTGCAGCATACAAAGGTCAGACTCTCTGGATTTGCAGGAAAAGATTAAAACCCACAATGAAGGAGTATGGTTTGGGACTGTGGGGCAGCACCATGTCCATCAAATCTCTTTCACTTAATGAAGATTGTACTGTCCTAGTGTTTCAGAGACACAGGAAGCTTTTTTTTTTTCCCTGTGATTTGCTTGATACTGACAGCATATTTAGCTTTGATCTATGGTATGCCGCAGTACTTCACAAAAGTGAAAGTAGGAACTCTGGCTGCAAAAGGAGATCTAGGACCTGCAAGCTCAGGAGAAATCTCAGTACTGTTGGTGTACAAAGGGCAAGTGAGAGGTTTTGCTGCCCTGTCCCTTGCTCCGTGTAGTGTATGCTTTCTCTCAAGATAGAGCCTATTTTGAGGAATATTTCCTTTAAGTTAGGCAAGGTACAAAGTAGCAGCTCTGAAAAGTTGAATGATTATTATCTGTCATATTACAGTTTTTGGTAAGGTTCTTTAGCTATTTAAAAGCAGTGTAGAAGTTTCAAGATGTATGCTTTGGAATTATATGATGCAGTGGGAAGAAAGTTTCTCAAATGGTCTAGTTTGTTGTGGTTTTTTTTTTTTAAAGAAGTGTTCAGAATGGCCCTGTTGGTTTCAGATTAACCCTTGTTAAAAATCTGTGCTTACAGACTATTATGCCTGGCTATCTGTAGGAAGTCTTACTGCAGTATGTTCTGAATTGAAACCCCATTTGAGTACAGTTTACCTCATGACATAAAAAACTAGCAAAAGTTGTCACAGCTTTTGGAGAGGCTAAAGGGTTCCAGCTTATCCAAAGATGAGGTTTTTCTGTCTGTAAGTAGACATTGAAGTACCATGCAATTTAATTTCTAAATACTTCTTAATGCAAATCAACTTTAGAGTCGTTGAACTGTGGCTATATGAGACTTTAATGATCTCATCTCTTTCTGTTGGCATCTTTATTGGCATGTTTTTGGAATGTAAAATCTGCTCAGAGGATAAATAATTGCATTGAAATTAACTGGCGAGTGTTCTTTGGATAGAAACTAGTTTTCTTTAGGTTTATGGGTAAAATGCTGTAAAGATAAATCTTACATTTTATAGCATGTTATGGGAAACACATTGCATTCCTCTCTTAGTTATGTAGTCATCCCTCCGGTACTTCCTGGACTTTTTACCCTGTACAAGGTAGCAGAGTAAATTCTACTGTGGCTACTTCAAATTCTTGAAATTATCCTGGCAGCAGTTACATGAAGCATTCTTATTTTTAATCTCTCTGATTACTTGATTGATTGCCTTCTGATATCCCTTCAATTTAACATTGATGGCTTTCCAAGTTGTCCTGAGTTGGAGGTGAAATCCTGCAGGATCCCCTGTAGGCTAAAAATAGGTTTGCTGGGTTTTTTCTTCTAAGTTTAAAAAGTATCCCTCTGAGATTTTTTTGCTCTTTTTTTGTTCTTAAGAGAATGGACAGACTCGCTACTGTGAGAAAACAAATATTCTTAATTATTTTTTTCATTAGAAAGGGTATATCAAGAAGAGAAGATTTCCTAAGCATAAAAGTGTTGAATACACACTGAATACTAGCAAGGGGAGGTGTGGGAGTGATGGGAAAATCCGCTCTAACCAGAAGCTAGCAGATTTCCTGGGGATTACTCAGCATATTCTTGAATATGCCCAGCACTTTCCAGCTGCTTCTGACCAGCACGAGCCAGGACGTAGGACGGCACCAAAGCTGTTTCTCTGCAGAAAAGGCCCCTCTGGGAAACAGGGCTGAGGTTCAACCCAAGACATATAATTTAGTCTAGGTGCTGTGGGTGCACAGTGCTTGCTTTCACAACCCAAATCCAGTACAAAGACACGGATCTATCTTTATGTATTAAAATCTTTGCACTGATCATGTGTATTGCGTTTGAAACACGTATTCTTGTGGTATTGCAAAAATATGACTTCTCATGTATTTAGTGCTGCTTAATGATATCTAGGATGCAGGGTCCTACATTCTACAATAAATTGTTCTCATCTCCACACTTTTCTCACACTGTTTCTTGATGAATGTGATGTACTTGCAGTGACTTTTGCGCTGTTGCAGTCATGAGTTTTTCATCTGAGTTCAGCACTGAGGAAAAGGAAAAGAAGAAGTAAAAAAGGAAGTTAAAAAAAAGAAAGCAGCAAGAAAAAACCAAAGACAACGGCTCTTGAAATCTCTTATTTCTGTTTTTTGTTCCACTGATTCTTTCTGCTGTTTCAGGGTATTAATACTTAGCTGTTGGTTCTGTGATGAGGGGGTCCTGCTCAGCAGGATGAGGGTGAGCAGGCACTGATGGGAAGGTGGCTGAATGCTCTTATGTAAGGCCCTGAGCCTGCAGTGATTTGCGTGTGGCAAAGCTGACTCTGACTTATACCACCTGAACAGGAACCTAGAATACTGCTGGGCTGAGTTTGCAGCAGCAATGTAACCTTTTAGTGAACCCTGAATCGTCAGTGTGTTTCCACTGTCTGGAGAGCCTGGTAGATGTGGGAAGATGATCGTAAGAAAAAAAAAAAAAAAGCTTTTTTGGGTGACCAGGTTTGATTCCTGTTTAAGGATAACTGATTTTTAGAAGGACACTGTTTTTAGCAGTTTATATCTGTTTACTTGATTTCCAAACATTCAAGCTGGATTCTTCCCTGTATTTCTTCAGGGGCTGAGAAATTCTTCTCCTGGTATGTAAATTTTTAATAGATTTCATATACTTTCAAATACTATTTTCATATATGATAAGGAAAAACATTGCCTGTCCAAATTCATGAGTCAGTATCACTGTGCTAAACCTGTCTATTTTTCCTTTCTCAAACACGACTCTGAAATCTCTGAAACATTTCTATTTAGACCACTGTTGTAATCCATGTGCAGTGATTTCCACAGGAGCTTACCACTGTGACGCTGAGAGAGATCTTCAGGCATTCACAGCTGCCTGTTTGTTCTGAAACAAAATAGTAAACAGCTGACGGTTAGGATGAGAAATTTGCACCAACATAGTTCTTTGAATCTGAAAACCTTGCTTTGAGTAGTGTCATCCTAATTTCAGAGCAGATTTAGAATCAATTAAGTTAATTACAGAAAGAAAAAGCAGTGAACTCATATGTTGTAGCTGTGTCAATCACACAGTCTTGCATTTATCCCACAGCTTTGCATTGATATTGTTTTATCATCCATGAGAAATGCAGCGTTTAATGCAAAAGCTATTTCAGGTGCCACCGAAATGCAGCTTTGATGGAGGGATGTGACAAATGCCTCACAGCCCACTGCAGTGCCAGCATTGTCTGAGGGTAGGAAGAGGAGAACTGGGGAAAGGAGAAAGTTAAGGAAGGTAACAAGTTGAATGATTTTATTCTTATGGCTCTGAAAAATATGCTGTGATAAATACCTGTTACTAAAATACTTTTATGAAAATGTAACATCTCTTGATGGCTTCCCAGTAACCTGCTGTGGTGCTGGTGTGAGGAGGCAATGGTATCTACTGAATAGTTAACATGATTTCTTGCAGCATCCAAAATTTCTGTTGTGTTTATCAATCTCAGTAGGTGTCATGGGGTTGAGTCTGACAGGGTTTTTGGTAGTGGGGGAGAGTTGTGTGGGTGGCTCCTTGCAAAGCTTTGAGAGTCCCCCCTGCTAGATAAAAGTCAGACCTGCCTCTGACCAAGGCCAGGCCGATCAGCACCCCTTCGATCAAGGTGTTTAAGAAGAGAAACCTCTTGGGCAAGTCTCTCTTTTCTCTCTTTTTGTCTTCATTTTCTCTGTCTTTGTGTCCTGTCTTTTGTGTTGGGGAGTTTTCTTCTGTTTGGAGAAGAGGGAGGTAAGAGGAAAGCAAAGGGAAGTGGTTGGTGAGAAAAGAGATGGGGGAAAGGCGTCAGAGCATAGTGTTTCCCTGGAGTCCTGTGGTGAGTGAGATGGCAGGGAGATTTTGGTACAAATGAAGTTCTGCACACTGTAAAAGCAAGTTTCATAAACATGACAGATATATACAAATTTTTTTAAAAACAAAGTTTGTTCAGTTTAGTGTACTGACTTACACCTTATGTATGTATTAGTGGATTTATTTTTTTTTAGAAGGTAGATTTTTCAAGGAGACTTGAAACAGTAGTTTTAAGATTTTAATTATTTTATAATTACGCAATTTTATATTTATATTTAAACTATTTCTTGGGGCTTGTAACATAAAAGTTGAGTAGAAAATTAGTCTTCTATAGAGTCTTTGAAAACAAGTGAACAGCAGAGTTATGGTTATACATAGATACATGCTCTTTTGTGACTTCTTAACGTGTTTATTGTAAAAAACAAAACAACGACAAAACTTCAAAATTGTACATTTCTGGAGAATGTGTGTCCTGAATGGGGCTATACCATCTCCTTATAGCAGAAGTACTATGTCAGCTGGGGTTACATTATGCCACACCACCCAGATGTGCCCACCTGAAGACAAGACTCTCTCATCCAAGATAAAATTTCCCACATTGCAATTGGTTTTGTCTTTATCAGGTCCCTGGAGGCCAGGACACATGTGGAGTGTTTCAGACCCTTTCGGTGAAGAAATAGTTCCTAATGTCCAATCTAAACCTCCCCTGGTGCAACGAGGCCATCTGCTCTTGTCCTATTGCTTGTTACTTGAGAGAAGAGAGCAACACTCACCTTGCTAAAACCTCCTTTCAGTTAGTTGTAGAAAGCAATGAGGTCTCCCCACGGCCTCCTTTCCTGCAGGCTAAACAAACCCCAGTTCTTTCAGATGCTCCTCATAAGACGTGTGCTCTAGACCCTTCACACCAGCTTCACTGCCCTTCTTTGGATGTGCACCAGTACCTCAATAACTGTCTTGTCATCAGGGGCTCAAAACTGAACACAAGATTTAAGGTGCAGCCTCACCAGTGCCAAGTACAGGGGGACAATCACTTTCTTGGTCTTGCTGGCCACACTATTTCTGATACAGGCTGGGAAGCTGCTGGCTTTTTTGGCCACCTGGGCATGTTGCTGGCTCATGTTCAGCTGGCTGTCAACCAAGTATATACAGGTTTTGGTATGTGTGCATATATATAAAAATTTTTAAAAAGAAAGTATATATGTACCACTGGACACAGACACATATACATGTGTCTATATGTATGTGTGTGTATATCTATCCCTAGGCAGACTTGCCCATGGATGCCTCATTCTCTGCAGTCCCTGCAGCTTTATAGCCTTGTGATTACAGTGAGCATCCCACATAAAAGGTCAGAGCAGCAGCAATACTAGTAGCTTTTTTCTCTAGAACAAAGACTTGCAGTAAAGTATGGAAGTTGACTGTTTAGTGTTAAACAGCTCCCGTGACATGAAGTCAGTGTAATGGCCCCATTCTAACGTTTGCAAACATTTATCTATCTAAAATACGTGTTGTTTTGCTAAGGAGAAAAGACACAGTCTTTGCTGAAAGGCAGCAAATGCTGATTGTTTAGAAGAACACTGTGTACCAGAGAACTGCTGCAGTAGTTGCATTTTGTGACCAGGGCAGGGGTTGGTTAATATGAGAAAATTCAACCTGATGAACACTAGTGACTTGATACCTTTTCGCTCTTGGGGAAAGTTGGCTTGACAGTTTTTTAAAATCTCAGGTCTGTGCTCTAAAGGCAGAGTAAACAACAAAGATTAAACACTGCAAATACCTAGGGGTGCCTTTTTTCCTCCCATAAAGAGGATTGGGCAAAGGATATGCCACAATCCTGTCAACTAATGGACTGGGGAGGCCTTTAAAGATGTTTGTTTTTAAAAATTTATAGATGTTCCATGGAATCATAGAATCATAGAATGTAGGTACCATTCTTCTTTGTCCCCCTCAGCCTCTGCAGAGAACTGCAATTATTTTAGCTCTATCAGCAATCTCACTGTGTGTGCGGAGATAAGCGTTGAGCAAAATTTAATAGACTACATCTTGTAGTGTGTAATCTAATACTCAGAGATAAATTAGAAAAGAAAAAAAGTATTGGCCAACTTTCACAGTGCCTGGATGTCAGCTATTATGAGACTTTTTGACATGGAGATAAGAGGATTCTGAAAATAGTAATTTATTTCCCTGGAAACGATTGGGTTGGACTAGATGATCTTTCGAGGTCCCTTCCAACCCTGAACGTTCTGCGATGCTGTGATTCTGTGATAATCTTTCTGGGAGCTGCTACCTTTGAGTACCATCCTAACCATCTTGTATGAAAGGAACAGGGAGGTAGAATTCAGCAGCAAGGAGGTGATGGGCCTCAGAGTGAAGTACAAGTACTTCTTCATAGGTATGTTGGATCAGGAGGGAGTCTATTATACATGGGTTTGCACACCATGAAGCAGGGTATAGCCTCTTCCTTTTCAGCTTTTTTGTAGCCATTCCTCCTACATACCTCAACAGTCATCCATCAATACCTTCTGCTGTTGAGTGGAAAGCTGGCTTTCTAGAACAGATCAGATATTCAACTGTAGTTTATACTGTGCTGCCCTGAGTTGGGTATCATATGGATATTTTAGATAAATTTGGACTGACTTGATAGTAGTCTTCACCTTGACATGTAAAACACATTTCATTAAACTTCCCACTAATCCTCTTGATGCTATATTTCATAGCATCTCATTAACAGAGTAAAATATCAGATTAAGACAGCAATTATATTTGTCTATAAAGGGTGATGCTTCAACCTAAGCTGAAGGGTCCCTCTAGAGATCAGGGACACCAAACACATTTTAGGGTGCAAACTGGAGAGCTTTCTGCACCATATAGGCAGGCAAAACAGAGACAGTCACAAATGTGGATTGCTTCCACATTACTGTAGATTTATGCCACACATCCCTGATCTAGTTTCAGTCTATATTTTGCAGATTTTAGAAGGAGAGTTCTTTTTTTTTTGTATAGAGTTTTTGGTCACGAGTTCGATTCCCGTTTGGTCCCCATGTGTTGCCTGATCTAGCTGAGAGGCGTCCCTGCCCGTGACAGGGAGGCTGGATTAAAAATGATCCCTAAGGTCCCTTCCAGCCTAGGCCATTCTGTGTCTCTGTCTATGCCTATGTCTATATTGTTTTGCTGTTTTCTTGCAACAGCATAACGCATCTGACAATCAGAATATTCACCCTGAGTGTAAATGCTAGAAAGTCTTTGGTGTGAGGCTGGATTTTCTAGAAGCTCTCCAATGAGACTGGCAGGCTTTGATTCTGCTACAAGTGGGCCAAGGCCCCAGCACCGCAGTATCCTTCCTCCTATGTGATTAATCCTATTATCTTTGAAGGGATTTATATCATTAAAGTTTATGATCTTGCTCAGTCAAGGGAGTTCTGAAGCTACCTGAGATAAACATCCCTGAATAGATCATTTATCCCTGCAACTTCAGTTATTCCATTAAACAAACTTCTGTGCTATCACAGCGCACAAAGTGGTCTTGTTAGTCAGAAACAGTATCTCTATACATTTAAATTTTTAAAAAAGAGGGGTTTTTTAAGACACCTGAGAACATCATGCGCTTTCTAAAGTACTCCTGTCTAATATCCTCCAGTACCTGTTGGTGACAAATACTTCAGTATTCCTAGAAAAACTCCTTTATATGCCTATAAATGAATAAAATGTTATGACTGTGTGCATTTCTACTCTGTTAGTAGCTGCCAGAAGTTAAATTAATATTTATAAATGCCTACAGTTCTGCTTCCCTTTTAAAGCCATTATGATTCATTATGTCAAAAGCATCCTTTATGAAAGCCTATAATCAAAATCACTTTAAATGTATTTTTGTTTAAAAATTACTTGCAATTTTACACAGCTGAAAATCTCAGGGACTGCATTTGATACAAAGGAAAAAAATCAAATCAGTCTTTACACCTACAGAACTATTCCCAGTAAGTTTTGGGTTACTTATTTTTTGCACCAATATCTTTAACATTTAACTTTTTGCTACAAGAAATATGACAGCTTGTGCAGGTGTAATAGACAATATTAAGTAATGGCTACCATATGTATCACTTTATTTTGGGGAATGATAGAGAATCTAAGCCTGCTCATCTGTCTCACACATTCAGATCCACAAATTTAATTGCCTGAGTGAAATAATTGAATTTTGGACTTGTACTGTTATAAGTGCATTTTTAGTTCTTTGTGTTGCTCAGTAGTTGTTGAGAGAGGATCGTACAGGCATGGCGTTGATGCACAGCATCTACATGTTCAATTTAAAGGTCTACCGTTGGCATATTATATGATTAATTACACATTGGTACACCTGCTTAATCAATTCTATGCCTCAGTTTCCTCCCCCTAGAAATGGATGTTATAATCCAGTCCCAGAGTGATTATAAGAGATGCTTGGGAGATAGTTACTGTAGTGATCGTGGTGGATCTGAGTATTTAGACTGACTATACCTTTGAGCTCCAAATGTAGTGAGACACTGAGGAATGGATAACTTCCTGATGAAATATGTGTAAAGTGTTTTCTTCATAGAATTCAGCTCTGAGTATCAAATTGTTGTAGTTTAATCCCCTTTGCTGTTTTTTTTTTTTGTTTCTGATGCCATTTTCAGATCCATTTTCACATATAAGCAGATTTTTAGTTCTTAACACATTTCTTTTTACCACTGGTTTTACAGTACATGAAGTGTTTTTTCAATTATTTTTCTACATATGACTGATCTTCCAATACCTGAAGGGAACCGACAGGAAGGCTGGGGAGGGACCTTTTACAAGAGTGTCCACTGATAGGACCAGGGGAAATGGGTTTAAGTTGAAGGACAACAGATTTAGATTGGACCTTAGGAAGAAATTCTTCAGTACGAGGGCGGCAAGACTTTGGAATAAATTGCCCAGAAATGTTGTGGCTGCCCCCTCCCTGGAGATGTTCAAGACCAAGTTGGATGTAGCCTTGAGTATCATGATCTAGTTGAGAGGCATCCCTGCCCATGACAGGGAGGTTGGGTTAGATGATCTCTAAGGTCCCTTCCAGCCTGTGCCATTCTGTGATTCTGTGATTTTCAAAGCTGCTGAAAAGATGGTGTTGTGGTTTGACCCTGGCCGGCAGCCAGGTACCCACACAGCCGCTCTCTCACTCCACCTTCTCCACCAT
>NW_009700632.1:0-2943 GCF_000703405.1 Apaloderma vittatum | reverse complement strand
CGTGAGTCGTCCCACGAAGGGCAATTCATCACAAACTGCCCAGTGTGAGACACCTCACGAGGGGCAACCCACCCCTCGTGAGTCTGAGGTGCAGTCCTTCAGGGAAACTGCTCCGGCGTGAGTCCCCCGCAACATCTCAAAGGTCCCGCCAGCCAACCTGCTCCAGCGTGGGCATTCACTCCTCCATGGGCTACAGGCTTCGGCAGTGACTTGCTCCAATGTGGGCTTCCCACGGGCTACAGCCCCCTTCAGGCATCCACTCACATGGTGTGGAGTCCTTACACAGTGGACAGCTACACAGTGGTCCTCACTGTGGACATCTACCCCCTGCCCATGGGCTGCAGGGGGACAACCCGCTTCACCATGGTCTTCACCACGACCCAGGGAACCCTCTGCTCCGGCGCCTGGTGCTCATCCTCTCCCCTCTCCTCCTTCACTGACCTTGGTGTGTCCACATGTTCTCACTCCTCCATCTCTGTGCCAGCTGTTGTGCAGTTCTTTTTCCCCGTTCCTAAATATGTTATCACAGAGGTGTTCCTCTTCTTTCACTTCGCTGATAGGCTCAGCTTTGGTGCAGCGGTGGGTCCCTCTTTGGAGCCGGCTGGCATTGGCTCTGTCAAACTCGGGAAGCTTCTAGCAGCTTCTTGCAGAAGCCACCCTGAAGCTCCCCCTCTGCTGCCACCAAAATCCGGCCAGGCCAACCCAATACAGATGGGAAAGTCAAAGGGAATTCAAGGACCTGGAGTAATTTAAGGAAACTCCATTATATACATGTTATTACTAGAGAAGAACGTTACTCCAAGCTGAAGAGAGTGTATAGAAAAGCCAAGAGAATAGTCAAACATTAGAAAACTTGACTACAAGATAAGGTTGAAGTCATGGTACTTGCTCAGCATAGAAAAAAGGCAGGAATGAAAGCGGGAATGATAACAGTCTTCCATTTGATTTCAATAAATACATTTTTTAAAAAGTTATTTTAAGGAGAACTATCGATGTTTTTTCCATCTTTGCCACTGGCTATAGGACACCAGTATAGTTGATCCTCAGATGAAAGGCTAGAGTTGTTTGCCACTGCCCCGTGCTGTTCCGTGACATTTAAGGTGTGAATGACTGTTAACTTAGTATCCTTTTCCCTCCAGCTGAAGTCAGCTATGTACTCCATTTGCTCTTCAAGAACTGCCCTAGTATGGATCCCTTCTATGCAGTGCAGTCCTCCCAGTGACAAACTGCTATGGTGCGCACTTTCCTTGCAGTCATGGCCTTCTTTGGGCACAGTCATGTGCTCCTGCGCGGCACCGTCCATGGGCTGCAGGTGGGCCTCTATTCCACTGTTCATCTCTATGAGCTGCAGGGGCTTAGCCTGCTGTACCACCATGGGTTGCAGGTGAATCTCTGCTCTGATGCATCTCCTCCTGCTCCTTCCTCACTGACCTTGGTGTCCACATAGTTGTTGCTCTCACATCCCACTCCTCTGCAACCAGTTGCCCAGCAGGCTTTTCCCCTCTTCATATGTTTTTGCAGAGGTGCTTTGATCATTGGCTCCTCCTTGGCCAGAGGCAGGTCCAGTTTGGAACCAGAGGAGCTTCTAGAAGCTTCTTACAAGAGCCACCCCTGTAGCTCCTCTACCAAAACCCTGCCAAACATAAACTCAACACAATGCCTTAACTCTCTGGATTGAAAAATGCCCTTTGTCCAGATCCTGAATTCATTCTCCTTGTTAATCTTTCTCTCACTGTGGTGCATTCCTCTGACTCAGTGTTTGTCTGAGTAAGGACCATTAAAAGGCATCAGAATGTGACTCCCAGGTGAGCAGTAACAGAACATGCAGAAGAACATACCTTCTCTTGCAGAAAAGCAGTGTTTGTATGCCATTTCTTTTCCAGCACCGGCAGATAGTATCCTTTTCACCTGGACACTGTGAACCATTAAAGAGCTCTTAAATGTGTTGCTTTTTACAGAAGCACATTCAGTAGAATGGAACTGCTTTTTGTTTGGCCAAGAAAAGACTGCCCTGGAAAGTGGTCCCTGCTTGTGCTCTGCATGTTGCTGATCTGAGCAACATCACATCTGCTTCCATGTTCAGCAGCTCTGAGAGCTAATTCTGGAGTCTCGTCCGCAAGACCCACAGGAGAGGATGAAGCCCTGTTTGCATGCAGTGTCTCATGCTAAGTCTAGGTGTCAAAGCTGGAGCACGGACACCACTACTGCTGGTAGACCTTGCTGACCTCAGCTTCAGGTCAGAGCTTTTTTACTTGTCAGTTACTCCAAGGCCAAGACCTGGGATGAGCATGAAAAAGGGATGCACCTAAACTCCTGCTAAGGCAAGCTTATTCTTACCATAGAATCATAGAATGTGTTGGGCTGGAGGGGACTTTTAAAGGTCATCTAGTCCAACCTCCCTGCAGTGATCAGGGACATCTTTAACTAGATCAGGTTGCTCAGAGCCCCATCAAGCCTCACCTTGAATGTCTCCAGGGGTGGGGCTTCCACCACCTCTCTGGGCAACCTGTTCCGGTGTTTGATCACTCTCATAGTAAAGAAGTTCTTCCTGAGATCTAATCTAAATATACCCTGCTCTAGTTTAAAACCATTGCCCCTGGTCCTATTGCTACACGCCCTTGTAATCAGACCATCCTCAGCTTTCCTGCAGGGCCCTTCAGGTACTGGGAGGCCACTATAAGGTCTCCCTAGAGCCTTCTCTTCTCCAGGTTGAACAACGCCAACTCTCTGTGTTAGCAGCGATTAATGAGAAAAATAGAAGTATAGTATATTAGCTAAGCAGCTTTAGAATACTTTAATGTTGTGAGGTACTATTTGACCTTCAATAATGCAAAAATGCTGAATAATTCTAGAAAGCAATGAGAAGGAAAACTGGTAACTGGCCTGACGGGGTGCATCCGAGTGTGCTAAGTGAGTTGGCTGAGCCACTCTCCATCATCTTTG
>NW_009700631.1:35499-35703 GCF_000703405.1 Apaloderma vittatum | reverse complement strand
GGCTCATGGTCATCCTGCTGTCCACCAGAATGCCCAGGTCCCTTTTCTCCTATGCTGCTCTCCAGCAGGTCAGTCCCCAGCCTGTACTGGCACATGGGGCTATTCTTTCCCAAATGTAAAACTCTACACTTGCCTTTGTTGAACTTCATAAGATTTCTCCCCGCCCAGCCCTCCAGCCTGTCTAAATCTCTCTGCATTGCTGCA
>NW_009700631.1:18071-35352 GCF_000703405.1 Apaloderma vittatum | reverse complement strand
CCCACTAGACACAGGCCTCCAACTGGACTCTGCCCCAGTGACCACAACTCTCTGGCTTCTTCCCTTCAGCCAATTAGCGACCCACCTCACTACTTGGTCATCCAGCCCACGCTTCCTCAGTTTACCTATGAGGATGCTGTGGGAGATGGTGTCAAATGCTTTGCTGATATCCAGATAGACCACATCCACTGCATGGCCACCATCCATCCACCTGGTTATGCCTTCATAAAAGGCTGTCAGGTTGGTCAAACATGACTTTCCCTTGACAAAGCCACGCTGACTGCTTGTCACGACCCACTCAGGAGAGAGGGACAAGTGACTTTCAGATTCGTAATACACCAACGGCGTGGACAATAGTGAGACAAGTCTCAAGGCCCAAACACAAACGTTTAGTAATTTTCACAACGTATAGATCAGGCTCACGGCAATCGATTCTAATTTAAAAGCACGATAAGGCAGACAATATAACAGAAATTCCAGAAAAAAGGCTAAATAAACAATGCACTATAACAACTTAATAACAAGGAATAATAAGGGACATCTAAACACAGTATTAAGACAGACAATATTACACTTAACCATCACAAGAAAGAAATTTAGGCACAAAACTAAATAAACAGTATGATAAACCTTGCATTACTTAGGGATGCTGTGAGAAGGCCGAAAATCAGAACTTAATAGCCTTGATGTCTATTAAGCATGTATTCTTTATTGCAGCGCTGGGCACACCTGGGATGGCTCCACCTGGTGTGTGTCCCGAGAAAGGCCAGACATACAGCTTTTATAGAGTTTAGATATACATATTCATGCACTTTCTGAGAACTCATTAACATGTTGCCGCCCACTCCCGCATGCATAATACAGTCTTTCAGTGGTCGTCAGGGTCTCTGGTGGTCGTTTTACTTCATCATGATAGTCTCCATCAGGCTGTCCTGTTGATGGGCTCCATTCAGTTAACTCCTTGTCTTTGTTAAGAGACTCCAAGGCTGGCCTAGGCTGGTTCTGCATATCTTAATGGCCCTTGGGAGTCCTGGGGTGTTCCATCTTTGAAGATAAGGGCATCGTACCCTTGGGGATAAGCTCCACTTGTGGAATACCTGTCTCACACCTCCATTGTCCCACTGATTCTGTTTGGTAAGAGCATCCTGAGTCTTTTACATACCAGCTAAAACTACAGTTCTGGCTGTAACTATGGCTCCAGCTAAAACCAGGGCTTCATTAGCAAGGAAAAGGGAGAAAGAGGGGTCGAGGCAGGGAGAGAGAGAGAGAGAGAGAGATCACCGGTCTAGGTTCCTGCCCTGGTCCAGCCAAAGCAGAGTTCAAGATGCATCCATCGTTGTCTTCTTTCTTCTTTTCTTCTTCTTCTTTCCTCTTCTCCTTCTTCTACTACACTTTGCTTTACCTTGCCTAAATTTATACACAATTTTCTACGTGCGGATGTGCAGAATGTCAGGTAGGGGAGTAGGGGATCGAGGTCCTCCATTATTTCCAGTAATTCTTGTTTGCAGTAATTCTCATTAACACGTGTGAATGCCCCATTTCTTTGGAAGATATGCTAGAGATAAGGGCATCCTGCCTCTACAAGATTTCCTAATCTCTTTACATATTCGGTGCCAGGGCTGTTTGAGGCATTTATATTGCCCCTCTACAACATTCCATCAGTTTTCTGACCATGCTGGGTGTTTGCAAAAAATTACAAGAAATGTTTAAAGCAAAATCCATGAATCAGTCCACTACACTGCTCCTAATAACATTCTTATCCTTGATATGCCTAGAGACATTGCCAAGGATAAGATGTTCCATCACCTTTCCAGGGATGGAGGTGAGGCTGACCGGACTGTAGTTACCTGGGTCCTCCTTCCTGCCCATCTTATAGACTGGAGTGACATTTGCTTTCCTCCAGTCTTCAGGTACCTCACCCGTTGCCCACGACTTACCAAAGATGATGGAGAGAGGCCTAGCAATGACTCCTGCCAGCTCCCTCAGCACCCGTGGGTGCATCCCATCAGGGCCCATGGATTTATGGATGTTCAAGTGTTCAAACCGATCCCTAACCCAGTCCTCCTCAACCAGGGCAAACTCCTCCTTTATCTTGACTTCTGCTGGGGTCTCAGGGGACTGAGGCTCCTGAGGACAGTCTCCATGAGATGAGTAGACTTACGCTGTAAGTCACTAACAGTGTGACTTTCTTGCACTAGAATACTTCTGTTTATCAGACTGCTTAGATTTCCACTTCCTTGTCAGAACTCAGTGTTATAAATTTTTAAAATTATGGAAAACCTGACATTGTTTTTTTTCTGTGAGTGTGCAGTTCAGGGTTGTTCAGTTTACAAATATACAAGAACTCTCCTGGCTAGGATCTGTCGTTACACAGAATCACAGAATGTTAGGGACTGGAAGGAACCTCGAAAGATCATCTAGTCCAATCCCCCCGCCGGAGCAGGAACACCTAGACAATGTTACACAGGAAGGCATCCAGGCGGGTTTTGAATGTCTCCAGAGAAGGAGACTCCACCACCTCCCTGGGCAGCCTGTTCCAGTGTTCTGTTACTCTTACTGAGAAGAAGTTTCTTCTCAAATTTAGGTGGAACCTCTTGTTTTCCAGTTTGAACCCATTACCCCTCATCCTACCATCGGTTGTCATCGAGAAGAGCCTTGCTCCATCCTCATGACACTCACCCCTTACATATTTATAAACATTAATTAGGTCACCTCTCAGTCTCCTCTTCTCCAAACTAAAGAGACCCAGCTCCCTCAGCCTTTCCTCATAAGGGAGATGCTCCACTCCCTTAGTCATCTTGGTTGCTCTATGCTGGACTCTCTCCAGCAGTTCCTTATCCTTCTCAAACTGAGGGGCCCAGAACTGGAAGCAATATTCCAGATGTGGTCTCACCAGTGCAGAGTAGAGAGGAAGGAGAACCTCTCGTGACCTACTAACCACCCCCCTTCTAATACACCCCAGGATGCCATTGGCCTTCCTGGCCACAAGGGCACATTGCTGGCTCATGGTCATCCTGCTGTCCACCAGGATCCCCAGATCCCTTTCGTTCACACAGTTGCAACAATAAAAGGCAGGCTGAACTACTGAAGCTTCAACTCTCAGCATAATGTGTTATGTGAAAACCATTCTGCTCCATCCAAATGCAAAGGCACTTCATATCTTAAAGTATTTATTTCTATTTATATTGGACGACAAAAAGTGTCTAAGCATTACTTTTTCTCAAACAGTTCAATGTTCGTACGTTGCTGTTAACATTTGAATAAGTGTTAAGCCAAAATAATTTTGTCCCACAGACCTCAGATGAAGTTTATTTGAATTAAAGAAGCTTCTGATATTTTTTTTGTTGGGTTTTTGTGTGTAGTTTTTTGTTGTTTTCTAAATGAATGGAGTCAGCTTTCTGTAGGTCCGTAAGGCTTCTCAGCAACAATTCTAGAGCAATTCTTCCCAGAGATCTTTAGAAATGAGCAATCAGACATACATAGTTGATTATGGATGGAAGTAGACTGTTCAGCAAGCCAGCTGCTGTTTGGCAACTCCTATCTGCAGAAAAGTTGAGGTCGCTCTGAACAAAGAACCATTCAGGGAAGAAGAATTTGGTGTAAAATGCTGGCAAATCTATTCTGTATTCGTGTGTCTGTGCCATTGTTTATCACAATCTTGCTGGATAAACCTTATCCAGTCATTCCAGAGAAATTCTAGGGGTAAATCCTTGTTCAGTTTTTGGTTTGGATAGTCGGCTGAAGTCAGAGATACTTATTTATACCATCTGATTCAGGAACAATGGGAAGAGCTTTCTCATAGGATTCTCTATACTTTTCTGGTGGCAGAGGAAATACCATGACTAAAGCCTTTCTCAGGCTTTTATGATCTGTGGTTTTGGATGAGGAGGGCATTGTCACATGTACTTTGTTAATGATTTGGAACCATTAGCTGCTTTTCTTCATATTTTTTCTTTCAGAAAATTTTCATAATTATTTGTTTACTTAGTCATATGGAAGCAAGAAAATCATGATATAGGAGTCATGTGCTGAGCTCTTCCAATGTTTGCATCTCAGAAGATAAACTCCACTGCTGGAAGACTATATAGATATTGTCATTCTGTTTCCATGCTGGAGAATTAGGATACATTTTGAAATTACAGTCAGGCTATTTGAAGCAAACAAAATTTTTTAGTGTTTCTGTAATTATGGTTAAAAAAAAAGAGACGAAGTTGCAGGGAACTTGAATGGTGTGTAATGCACCTTTTTTGTTTGTTAGTTTTCAAAAGGAGGTTTAGGTTTTGCACAATTTGTTTAAGGTTATTTTAAAATTTGTTACAGTTTTTGCCTTACACTTTCTATTTAAGTTCTTGCCCTCAAACTTATTTTCTGTGCCCAGCAAAAATGTTTTAATTTTTTACCCCTCTGTACTGCAGGTGTAAAGTACTAGAGTAACAGCAATCACCACTGTGTGGTAACAGCAAAAAGTTATTTTATTTTGATTTTTGTGGTGTTCAGTTCAAGGCCTCTTTGTGATGAGGACCAGTTTCCATCAGGCCTTTCCAACCATGTCTCTGCAGGCCAACTTTAGGATTCTGGAACAGCAAATTTCAGGGTGAAGTTCATGAGAACTAGAGAACCAGTGGACTTGATCAAAGGTTCTGACTATGGAATAATCTACAGAGAGAGACAAGACAGAGCCAATGTCAGATTGCACTCCAGAAATTTGCTGACCCTATTATTTTTGTCTTTTTTTTTGTTTAAAGTTCACAGTTTTCCAAGAAGACAACTTGAGAATTCAAATATGGCTGTACTTCAGAGGTGGCTGATTTTTTGTTTATTTTGTTTCTTTTTTTAAAGAGCACCTTGTGCACTTTTTGAAAAATAAGATCCCTACAATAGGTCTTAGCCTGGATGCTGAACTTGCTAAATGCTTTGTAAATTTTGTTAAAAAAATTATGGCCCTTTCACGTTAAAAAAACCCCAGAGACCCCAACTATTCTCTGCAAGTAAAGCTGGTCCAGTCAGAACTGCTTTATGATTTAGATTCTGAGTAATTCTGTCAAAGCACCTAACTTCCATATTTCTTGTCAGTCAAAACAGAAGTCCTTATGTGCAGATCTGAGCTCATGTTACTTCGGCATATTTTTTTTCTGGACTTGTGAGAAGCAGGAAATAGGAGGGTCCTCAAGAGATTTTTTTTTATTATTTTTTTCTTGTTTGACTAAAGTTTGGATCTTTAGGAAAGGGAACAGTGTATCTCAAGTGTGATTGACTGGTGGAGGTACTTCCAGCATATGTATTCATTTATTTACTTAAAAATGAGAGTTGGAAACCAGTCACAACCTGTAGACTGGTTAGTAAGTAAAATGGGAATGCAGTTATTCTTAAACCTGTCATTTTGAAATACATGCGCTGCACACACTGGCTACAGAAGGATGATCAAGGGCATTTACTGAACATAAACATTTAAATTTCTCAATGCTCCTGAATAACATTTCATGGCATAATATTTTCCATATTCCTACAGACAATTGAGAATAAATCATAGTATGTACGAGGAGAGAATCTGTGACTTTTTTTGTAAGAACAAATATGAGGGTTTGAGTATTGTTTCCATGTAATTATTTGATTTAGCATTGGGGGCTCTCTGTGTGTATTTTCATTTATGCATATTCATATCTAACTGTCCTATACTGTGTTGATTCAGAATGGCTTAATAGCAAGTCATCAGAGAGATCGTTCATAGCTCATAATTCACCTCCTATAATATTAACCACCCTGCTGTTCTTCAGGCAGAGCATTTTAATTTTTGCTTAACAAGTTTCAATGAAACTGGCATTGACTGATATGTGCACAGTACTGAAATGGGTTCAGGGCATTCCTTTTCATCAATTATTCATAGTTGGTGTTTAACAATACAGATTGAGTAAAATAAAAGTAGAGATTATGGATATTCAGTGAAATAAAATTCTTTTCTTTAAACTGAGAAAAGACCAATTTTGGCTTTCCTTATCTAAATATGTGGGGTACCACCTTCTCTCTGTTCACACTTGTTTGTTCATGTAACACACTGTACTTTTAGATCCCGAGAATTTCTGCAAAAAGACATCCCTCTATATATGCAAATATTCATATTCTCTGCAGTGTTCTCCAGAGCCCACTTCAGGAACCCTACTTCTAAAAATACGTGCACTAATAGCAGAGAATTCAGAAAACGGCAAGAAGAATGATCTGTGACTTCTTCCTACAAGGAAATGTAGGAGAGTTTGCGTTGTTTAGTTGGAAGAGAAAATTTAGGGGGAACATTAACAGCCTTCAGAAGAATGTAAAAAGGCATTGCAAAGAGGAAGAGACAAACAAATAAAAAGTCAAAATTTGGATCAACAAAGAGCAGAGTTTTATATTGTACACATATTTTATTTACAGAAGGATCTCAACTAGTCTGTCTATTTACAATGGATCATTTGCACAGCCAACTTTAAAGACTTCTGTGCTGCACTGGGAGTTGTCCAAACAGTGTGAGAATCATATCAAACACTTTAAATGACTGATGGCAAGCTTGGAAGAGCAAGTACTTAAGGCCATTGTGACTATGCAGAGTCCATAAAGTGGAATATGCTCACATAGAATGGCCTAAGCTGGAAGGGACCTCAGAGATCATTTTAATCCAGCCTCCCTGTCGCCAGGGACGCCACCTCTCAACTAGATCAGGCAACACATGGGGACCGAACAGGAATCAAACCCGTGACCTTGGTGTTGTTAGCGCCACGCTCAACTGACTGAGCTAATCGACCCCCTTACATACAAAGATACTTAGATTATTTTGAATGCTAAAAGTCTGTTCAGTGATTGATTCTGAACTAAAAGGAGCTAAATTATTCCCCATGAACTGCCCAGCCACACTCAGTGTTTATTTTCACTTCTGAATCATTCAGGATTACTGTTTCCAGGTTTTCCTATGTTCAGTCCTTAGGTTTTTTCATTTCCTAGCACTACCTTGCATTAATTTTGTTAAAAATTATATTATTATTTTCTGCTGATGTTTCTGGTTTCCTATGTCTACATACTTCTTGCTTCTTGTTACTAGTTTTTTTTTTGTTACTTACATTTTGCTTCAAAAAAAAATATGCTGAAGATCTTTTCCAAATTGTAAGATATTTCAGAAACACTGGTTCACTTAAAATTATCTTTCTGTGACACTGAAATCCGCTAAGTCACAGAAAACTGAGAAGCAAAAAAAAAAATAAAAATTGTTGCAATTTTCTAAATCTCTCTCTCCCTTTCAGTTTCCTTCCTTTTCCTGAAAAAAATTCACCCTTTCCCCCAAATTCAATTAATATAACTGGTAAGTTAATAGAATAGATGTTATGAGAGAAAGTTAGTAGACTTGTAGATAATAAGTTTGATTCTAACAATGGCACATTGCTGCTTTTAATAAGAGAGAAAAAATATGAAGACTTCCAGGAGGTGAGAGGGATACTGCAAAATAACCAGAATGTAAGGAATCCAGGTGTGAAATGGGAATTCAGGATGAGTATCAGAAGGTAGTAAACAATTAAAAAATAAATAAATCACTGTATGTGTTTTTGAAACAACTTCTGATACTCTCTCATTCTGTAGAATAAAGTAAATGATTAACTGCCATAGCTCAGAGTTCTGTGTGCATGTGTGGAACTGCTGGTAGAGATCTTAGCAGAACAATATAAGTTAGCCGGTTGGGGTTTTTTAATTGAACTATCAGATGTTTGTCTGTGGCTTGTCCAGTAGCAAGGTAATTTAACAAGGGCAACATTTTTGAAAGCTTGTTGAATCTTTGTCATAAATTTAGACATGACTCTGGAGTATGCATCTCAATCGGTGTTCAAACTTAGGATATTTTAAAGTGTATTTGAAGTATCAATTGTATCTGCAATTCAGTTTTCTATTGAGTTTTAACTGATTCTTTGCTATTCTACTAGTGAGAGGTGGTACATACAAGAAAATGGCTAGCAAATGAAATTGGTCTAAATACAATCAAAAAAGCAGTGAAGAGTCATTGAGAAGAGAGATGTGGGTTGCACATGTGTTTTCTGTTTTTTCTCCTTGGTGGTGCAAGCGTGTTGTTATTTTCTTCAGGGTCTCAGAATAATCACCATCAGCTAAGAGTGACATGTGGGCTGTACAGAGGGGGTTACATTGCAGATTCTGTGAGATTGAACCTGTTCCACAGCACCCAGAATGTGCCTCTGCAAAGGGACCAAGGGGAGGCAAAGGGGAGAATATTGCCTGCTGTAGGCTTTTCAGGACCGCCAATGGGCAAAGTACAAATCTGGCTTATTACTACTACCTATGTGGTGGAGATCATAACTGAAAGTCACAGTTCTAGACAGTTTAAAAGGCTAGAAGGGCAGTTATTTAACAGTGCTTCCTGGAGTGGAAGACACTTTGATACAAAATACAGGGAGACGGGGAAAAAACAAACATTTAGAAGTGGAAGCAACAAGAAGTCTATAATTTAGTTAAGAGAGAATTAAATAAATGTTATGAAAATGGCTAGTGTGGTCCATCCATCTAATTTTTCTTCTTTATCTTCCTCCCTCCTTCTCTCTCTTCCCCCCCACTGTCGTTGCTGTCATTTTCTCTTCTCACACACATCACAAAGATATCTTGTGCTATCTGAGAATACAAACAAGATGTTGCATTTGCTATTACAATGCAAACTACTTTCAAGTATTCTAAGAATGATCTCTTGCCAGTGACTGCAGTGAATGTTCAAAACTTTTTGTTGTTCTTTTGCATTGTGTTTGAATTATTTTTGGACAACAGCAGGGTTTGTTTTAAACTAACTTCCTAAAATGTCTGAAATAGAGACTATATGGGGGAAAAGAGGGGGGAAAGGATCTGTTTAAAAAGCATTTTGGAGGCTTGGGGCAGATCTGCTCATACATGTCCAGGTGTACAAGGGGGCTTTATTTGCTGTGGAGACCTCCCGGAAGCTTATTGGACTACCTGCTCAGACTGTCAACGTGCAGGGGGCTTGCTGGCATTTTTTGTGGATTCAATTCTTGCTCAACAGAATCTGGTAATTTTTGTCCAACTATTTTCAAGACACAAGTTATACAATAAGAAGTTTTTGCCAATCTTGTTTTTAACTCATCCCAAATATAGCTATTGTAACATGGCTCTCTTACTGCAGCTCTCTCATAACTTTCTCAACATTTTTCTGTGCTGTGCAAAGTCTTCCTACCTGATTAGCCACTTGTAAACTCTTTCTTGATAGTCAAGTTCTGTGGGCACCTGTTAGAGACTTGAGTCTAATTCTGTAATGCCACCTGTTGCTTGGAGTCCTACTTATCACCCTAAGCAAAAAAGCTGTAAGGAAGCATTTCTGTTGTTGTGACTGGCAGAACTTTATCAGTTTTCTCCAGAGAGCACGTTGCGCATATATTTCTGAAAAATATTTTGGTTTTCTCAAATGCTTTTAACTTTCCTTGATTGCTGTCAGGGTCACCCAAAGAAGTGTGCCCTATAGATCTTGTGTTGAAGAGACAATGAAAAGAAGTGATAATTTCTCTGTAACATGTAATGATTTTATGGGCTGCTCCTCTACCTCCTCTTAGCTGTCTTTTTTCCAGACAAAATCTGTGGGCTCAATACCCACTGCAGTCTGGGTGAATATCCTGGTCTGTGAACCAGTGTACAGGACACCTGATTGCATCCATAACTGCAGACTTGTGAAATGGCCTGTGTCATGTATTCTGACTTCAACCTGAGGTTTAATTTTGTACACAGTGATGTATATAGAGGCCCAGTTTAGGTAATGTACTAGCTGACAAAACAAACATTGAGTCTGGATATTATTCTATGTGTTACTGAAAGGCTCATGGAGGAAAAAACTGTGTAAAGGACAGTCATTCCTGACCATCAGGCAGTGAGAAAGAATAGTACACTGGAAAGTTTTTATAAAAACAAATACACGCAAAAATACACACATGCAAGCATTTAATGTGAGAAAAGCCCTGACAAAAATCTTAAAAATGCGTTTATGGAATTGTCACAGTGAAGTAAATGTCACTGCAACTATAGTTAAACCAAGGAGTGTTTTTGAGAGAGAAAATTACTTGGGATTCTGTCCATTTGAGGCATTTGCAGAGCTTCTGTCACAGATGTAGTGCAGTTGCACCTAGATATGGATGCTCGCTGTTGAGTCTGAACCACAAAATTGAGCACGTAAGGGAATGATATTTAGGGGCAAAATAATATTGTTACTAGGGGGGATGATGTAATGTTGTGGCACAGTTACAAAATAAACAGTATGCTGCTTCTGAGTGTACCCTGGCTTCTGACTGAGCCTTGCTCTGGACAGAACCCTGTGTCCCAGTTGCTTGGGGGATTGGGGATAACAGGGGCAGCCTTTCCCTGCTTGTTTCCCAGCTGTACTGGCTCGTTCAGTTTGGCAACTGTGAGCCCCTTCACTGTGGGAGGATATAGGTCTGTAACTAACTCGGGAACCACCTCAGGGGACTTGGAAATGACCTTCATTTTAGCTTTTTGACATTTTAAAGGGTAGAAAGCATAAGATGCTCATATGGCTATGTCTGTCTTGTTCCTTCAGCTTTCCTTGCCTGCACTATAAATCGCTTTCATGTCAGAGATTATGCTGTTGGACAGACTGTTCCTGTCTATTTAAACCTCTGAAGGCCTGATTCCTTCATCTATACTGAGCTGCAATTTCTTAGCTCCAATACAACCAACTGCTGTAAATAGCTAGAGGGAAAAAAATTACCTTTTCCTTGTGTCTGAATGGCAGAGGTGCTATCAAGAGAATGCATCAAGAAAGACTTGCTAGCCACTCTGTATTTTTTAGGTAAGAAGTATAAACATTCCGCATTTATGCCTTTGTTGGTCTAAAATAGCCTACAAAGGAAGAATTTTCCAGGCAGTGTTTATAAACCCTGGAGAGGATGGAGTGGCACTTAAATCTTTAGATAATTCTTGAAAGCTGATATCTTGCACAGTCAAGGTAAATTTGAATTACACTATATGTGGCTGTAGCTGAAACTCTATGCTACGTGTGCTAGGGGCAAAGATGTGATATAAGACCCGTGTGTTTAGTCTGAGGAATTGCAAATACTTTTCAGGGACATGCAATTATTCCTGTCCTGCTTTTTTTTAAATGGGTTGGACAGGTTGTGGAACTTCTTTTTCTTATGTGGTAGAATTGCAAAATAGTAATGGATGTGGAAGAAGTCACAGTTGGATATTAATGTAGACTGTTCATGTATAGTAAACTCTCTGTGAGGGAAAACACCTGTGAAGTTAATACCAAATTATATATACAGGAGTGACATGGTATGTGCTAAGCTCTCCATGATAGATAGCTTGTAGTCTGGAATTTTGGGTGATTGCTTCCAAAAGTAATTGTGCTTTGTCTTATGAGAGAAAATCCTGTGCATTCTTAGGTAATAAAAAAGGTAATTAATAAAATTTATCTTCCAACTCAGATTTTGAAGATATGCCTGTGTACAAGAAAGGGGGAAGGGAAAGCAATCTTTTTACTGAAGTGACAAGTGACAACACCTTCTTTTTTTTTTTTTAAGTCTAGTTTCCCAGGGATGTCTTGTCCAAGTGGCCTCACACTTTCCCAAAATAATTTCCTCTGGCTACAGACCAAACACAAGAACTTCAGGCAAAAAAAATTCTTTAAAAAAAAAAAGACCGAAAGGCTATCTTTTGAGAGAGTCTAAAGATTTCAGGCTTATCATGACAAAAATGGAATGATATTTAATAAAGTTTGTCTCACACTTGGTTTATATGTTAAAACCAAATTCTGATATTTGTATGGCTGCTCTAAATTTTCTTCTGACTAGCTGTCAGTATACATACAGTATGCAGGGAATATCAGATAGAAGGACCTCAGTGATATGTCAGACTTCTCAACCAAATTCTGGCAGTGTTCTGTCCCTTCACCATTTGAAGGATTCCTTCCCAAGGTCTCTGGTGGAAGGAAGTGGCACTGTTCAGGGCTTGCTGGCTTTATTGCTGTTTACTCATATGGGAAAAGCATCTGGTCCAGTAAACAGCATAGTGTGGTGTAACCCTTCATTTTAGTGTTTTGATCATGACTTTGGTTATCTGTCAGAAATGTTATATTCAAAGCCCTAAGTGCGCAGAGGTTGCAACAGCTGCTTACTCCAGAAGCTTCCACAATAGCTGCATCCTTAGAATGGATATATGCCCATGGCAAATGTGAGATTCTTTTTAAATTATTATTATGCTTTATTTTTATTTTACAGTAATAATAGATTCCTTAAGATAGATCAAGTCCTCCTCATTCTTTGCCTTGTAGAAAAAAGTAATAGGAAACAAGCAACTCCCTGGGAAGTTTAAAACCTTGACATATTTAGTAATCTAAATATCTAAGAGCACAGCAATTGCACTCTTCTCTTTAGAGATTTGCTGTAGAATGAAATAAAACATCAACCTCGCAGCCACTATTTTCTTGCTGTTGAGGAAGGGTGAAGTAGAGGATCTTATTAGACAGAAGGAGGAACTTATTGCTAGCTACTGATAGAAACAAACAGAAAGCCAGCATTTAGAGATTTCTCTTAACAAAAATACTGAGTGGTAATGAAGTTGCATGTTACTGGACTATGTGTAATCCCTGCATATCAGCAATGTTAACATTAAAATAGAAACAAAACTATCCTTTGAGTCAGTTGCTGAATCTCACATGTAAGCTTTGGTTTTGAAAGGTTGAAGGGTGAGCAGTGGATGCAAAGTTTCTTTGCTTGGACTCTCTTTGCCTTTTAGGGTTAGATTTCCTATGACCTGTAGCTTTGCAGGAATGGCATCTGTAGCTCGCTCTTTCCCACTTGTGAAGGCAAAGATAGACAAACCCTGCTGTCTGTCAGTGCATGCTATATTGAGAAACCACACAAGTAAATATTCAGCAGCAACATTACAGTGTCAGGCTGTTACACATGTTAAATGTAAAACATGGAAATGAGTAATGCGGCCCTCATACTTAAAGTATGAGTTTTATCACGCATGTAAGCAATCAGTAGACTTGATAAATGAAATTGGAAGTGTGAGTGTGGTAGGGAGGACTTAAACTTGCCAATTACTAATGAGATTCCATTATCTAAGAAGGGATGCATATCGTTGTGTCTTAGAGTAATTCATTCTGTGTTCAAATAAGTGTTCTATTAAAATGTATAATATAAATTTCTGAGCTGCTGCCAAGAAAATACATTGCAAAGCACTCATTTTCTGATAGATACATGCTACTTTCCACTTAAATTTCCCACAGATGTTATCTTTAGATCCAGCAATGTCCTAATTTGGGCATAAATATCTTTTCCCTTTTTAACAAACAAAATGTTAAACAAGCCAGAGGTGGGTGGGTTTTTTGGTTTTCTGTGGTTTTTTTTCTCTGCCTAGGCCAGCCATATGATGTTGGTAACCTGCAGATTATCAAAATCTCACAAAACACGAATGGCAAGTGATGCTAGTGGGATTAATTTCTAAGTCTGTGGTTGGTTGGTTTTTTAAGAGGTATTGAAGTATATCAGGGCCTGTCACTTACCTGAAAACTGATTACAAACTGAAGCAGGTATGATGACATATATTCACAGATCTGAGTGTCTTCCCTGGGGAGCTTTCAGCAGCTGTAAGGCAGCACTATGGCATTATGCTACCGGTGACCCAGCCTCAGCTGAGAGCAATGGTAGGGCATTGGGGAGGGTTCCTGCCAGAAAAGCAACTAGAAGAAATGTTCTCTGTAGGCATTCCCCCAATTGCACAACAGGCTCTCCAGGAGGGGAAAGCTCATGCAATCCCTGACATCTCTGGCAGGCTAATTTTGGGGGGTGTTGTGATGCAGGCATTTGTTCTCTTAAAACTGGAAGGAGTCATGTTTAAATGATACATTTTGAATGTGTTATTAAAAAAATTAATTCTGATAAATAATTGTTCAGAATAGCTATTCCAAAACATCTTTCTTTCTTTAAAAATCTCCTGGACCTTTTGTTAATTTCTTAGTTTTCTTGAATGCTTGCATTTTCCCCCCAAGATTCTTAATTACTCTATAGCATAGCAGAAAAATCATTCTAGGTGGAATGCCTTTAAAATGCCTTTTTGTTTAAATCCCAGTGAAAGTCAACAGGAGTTTGTGCTCCAAATATGGTTAGTTTCTTTTTAAAATCCTACCTAATGAAAACAAATTATCACCTCAGTTTTACGGAGTAATTTTTACAGGCTTGCACATAAATTGACTCTTTAGTTCAGGGGGAGGACAAAATGTTTTTAGAGATCTAGCCTGAAGTAGGGGTCATGGCAGTTACAGCAAAAGTAATTGATATTTTTCACTTCGGTGTCTGTTGAATGAATGAAGCTGAAGATAAAGCAGTGGTGTGTATTCGACTCAGTGCTGGTAGCCATGGAGAGAAGCAGCAGCTACTTGAAACCAAAATAAAGTAATACATGAGTCTTTTTTTTTTGTTAGACAAAACAGTTTTGTCCAAGACAGTAAAAGGCATGTGGTAACAACGAGTATAAATACATTCCATTTTTGCTGTGAGTTTGTTACACTTAGAAAATACTGTGCAATTAACTGTTTAATCCTGGTATTAGAAATGCAGCAGCACATGGTGTGAATGAAGTAGTTTCTTTAAATGCATAAATGACACAGAGGAACATAATTCTTGCTGTCTTTCAAAATTTCATCTTCAGCATATGCCACCACCATCTATGCTTTCTCTGGTAGCAAAGACTCTAAAATGTGAAAAAGGCATCTCTCTGACAGCTTTCTGCTTCTCAGGCTGGTGTTGCAGACCCAAAATGCCTATTCAAACCCTGGGTGTGATGCAAGAGAGCAAATATTTGCCCCATTAAATACAAGCTGGGAGAGGCAAGTGACTTGCCAAGATCTAGAGTGGAATCCTTTCATCTTGGCACTCTTGAATGGCTTTTGAATCTAAATGTTGATGCTTTGATACTGTGCATCTACAGAAAGAAGTGAAATTGAAACAGAACTGGACAAACATCTTGGTCAGAAATTTGCTCACAAAAACTGTGAAAGAAAACATTTCATAGGTATACACTAATATGGGTAATGTTTTCCTGGTAAAAATAAATCCCTAAGGAAAAGTTACATAAAAGTGGTAGTCTTTTATTTCCGAGCTAAATAGGACCAACAGCTTTGTAAACTAAAAACTTTGAAACAAAACATTTTAAATAGAGAAAACCCCAACTAAATATTTAGAAGTATGTTTTCAAAACAATTTTCATTCAGAAAGCACCCTTTATTAGACCAAAACAAAAATAAAATACATTATAAAAACTGGAAACATTGTTTTGCATTGTTGTGCTGGAACTTTGGCAGTTGTCAGCAATTGCAAAAGGTATTTTGCAGCCTTGATCAGCAGTTCTTAGATCAGTATGAGAGCTCACTGATACAGTGATTTCTCTTTCAGGTTAATACCTCTGTGATAGACTGTGCTTTTATTATTGCAATGATGCTATCTACAGCTGTTGACTCTAGCTTGGCTGCTCATCTGTCTCTCTGAAGTTGAAGCTAATATAGTGGTTAGATTATAAATGAGAAGGAAATAAAATAGGATTTTGACATTTTCTCCTATTTTTTTTAAAGGAAGTAGACAGCTATTGAAAGATTCCCACAAACCCCTGTACCCTTTGAATTTTACATAAGTCCTGTTTTAAGAGCTTAAGTGGAATACAGGTTTTGCTGGTTGTTTTGCATGGAGGTCAGCTTTACCCTACATTAATTATTTTATTGCATGCAGTAGTCAGCTGTTTCTGGTAACTGATATTAAGAAAATTATCTAACCAACAAATATTTTCAGTTTAAATATGAAAGGAAAGAGAAATCCTGGCTTTCTCATGCTGAAACATAGTTTCTTTATTTTTTTCTCCTGACAGTGTTTCGCTGCATCCTTCCTTATTTATGACAGTATTTAATTTCCTTTTTGCTTTACCCTCTGCCTACAAAAATAAAAAGAGCAAAGTGACTTTAAAATAAAACAGGCAAGACATCTGATTTTAAAAAAAAAAGGGAAGTAGGAATGGGGTGCCAAACCAAAACCCTGAATTCAAATGCACCCACACAATGAGTTTTAAGAGAGTCCAGAACCAGACCTTATATTTTGTGGATCTCGTTATGCTCCAGTTTGTCCATAACTCAGCATCAAATATCTGGGCTCACAACTACATGTGAAGTTTTAATAGGGTAAATGAATTCATTGAAAATACTTTGTGAAAAGGTTATGAGAAAAGCCTTATCTAGTAAGCGCAGCCAAGATTTAAGCCATTATTTCAGATGTGAAGCATTTGGCAACAAGAGATCATTTTCATCAAAAAGGAAGTCCTAGTTCATTATTCTGGTCTGAGAATAATTTGGCTCTTTGTTTAATGCTACTCAGTCTACCAGCAAATAAAAATTACTTAAATAGAATGAAAATTACTTTTTTATTTAACCAAATAACATAGCACCCTACAGGGAAGAAATTATTAGCATTTTACAACCATAAGAAGTGCGAGATATCAGAGCGTTAGGGTTTGGAAGGGACCTCTGGAGATCACTTAGTCCAACCCCCTGCCATAGCAGGTTCTTCTAAAGCAGGCTGCATGGCGTGGCTTCCAGATGGGTTTTGAATGTCTCCAGGGACAGAGACTCCACCACTTCTCTGGACAGCCTGTTCCAGTGCTCTGCCACTCTCAGAGTAAAGAAGCTCCTTCTCACATTTAGATGCAACTTCCTATGTTCAAGTTTGTGTCTGTTATCCCTTGTCCTGTGTCCTGGGTTTGAGCTAAAACCCAGTCCTATTTAGTGATTTTTACGTTTCAGTTTTAGTTTCTTCTAAAAGGCTGCACTTTCTGAAGTTAGCAGCATGTTTTCTTAGACAGTGTGTGCTACTGGCAGTGATAACACCTGGTGTTTACAGTCACTGCCTGGGACTGGGATGCAGACAGGCTCTTGCTTATACTTATTCCTATAGTGACCAAGGCCACTGCTGGCTCTTGTGTGCCACGCTGGAGGTGCCAGGTAGTAAAGGGGGGTCACAAGGAAGTAAAAGGTTGCGTGTCCGGGAGGTAACAGACAGGAGAGGTGACCAACGAGAGTATTCCGTTCCATATACGTCATATTTAGTATAAATTGAGTGATCACGAGAGTTTCTGCCTTTCTTTGCCCTCTTCTGCAATGGCTGGTGTCCAGAGAGGACTCTGTCCGATCTCCTGCTTTTGATCCGGATCCTGAGTTCCCGAATCCAGCTCCCTGTATCCATCTCCCCGCTGCCGC
>NW_009700631.1:0-18009 GCF_000703405.1 Apaloderma vittatum | reverse complement strand
TCGGGGGAGGGAGTTGGGTTTGATATCGGGCTATTATCTATAGTTGTATATAGTTCTTTACTTTTATCATTCCACTATTATTTTCTATTATTATTGTTTCATTAAAGCTGTAGTGTTTTTTTTTCTTCTCTAACCCAAAAGTCTCTCTGCTTCATTCCCTTTTCCTTCCCATTTCTCGGGGGGAAGAGGGGGTTAGAGAGCATCTGTCCGTTTTAGAGGCCAGCCCAGCCCTAACCCACGACTGATTTATTGACATCCTGTCATTGGGCATCACTGAATAAAGACTGGCCCCATCCTCCTGACACCCACCCTTTAAGTATTTATAAGCATTGGTAAGACCCTCACCTCAGTCTTCTCTTTTTCAGACTAAAAAGCTCCAAGTCTCTCAGCTTTTCCTCATAAGAGAGATGTTTTAGTCCCCTAATCAGCTTCGTAGCCCTTTGCTGTACCTATCCTACAGTTCCTTGTCCTTCTTGAATAGGGGAGCCCAGAACTGGACACAATACTCCAGATGCAGCCTCACCAGGGAAAAGTAAAAGGGGAAAATGTCCTCCCTTGAGCTGCTGGCCACACTCTTCTTGATACACCCCAGGATGCCATTGGCCTTCTTGGTCACAAGGGCACATTGCCAGCTCATGGTCATCCTGTTGCCCACCAGGACTCCTCAGTCTTTTTCCAAATATTTGTTTTCCAGCAGGTCAGCCCCTAAGCTGTACTCATATATGAGATTATTCCTCCCTAGGTGCAGTACCTAACACTTGTCCTTGTTGAATTTCATAAGGTTTCTCTCTGCCCAGCCTGTTCAGGTCACACCAGATGGCAGTGCAGCCTTCTGGTGTGTCAGCCATCCCTCCCAGTTTTGTGTCATCAACAAACTTGCTGAGGGTAAAGTCTATCCCTTCAACCAGAGCACTGATGAATATATTGAACAGGATTGGACCCAGTACTGATCTCTGGGGAAGACTGCTCATTATGGACCTCCAACTAGATTCTGTGCCACCAATCACAACCCTCTGAGCTCTATCTTTAGTTCATTCATCTAACCCACCTTTTCTAAGCTTGCCTATGAGAATGCTGTGGGAGATGGTGTCAAAAGCTTTGCTGAAGTCAAAATAGACAACATCCACTGCCTTCCCCTCCTCTTTCCATCCAGTCATGCCATTGTAGAAGGCTATGTGGGAAGTCAAACATGACTTCCCCTTGGTGAATTCATGCTGAATAATTCTGATAACCTTATTTTCCTCCATATGCTTTGAGATGACGTTCATAATGAGCTGTTCTATCATGTTTCCAGGAGTGGAGGTGAGACTGACTGGTCTGTAGTTTTCTGGGTCTTCCTTCTTGCCCCTTTTGAAGACTGGAGCAACACTGGCTTTCTTCCAGTCCTCAGGCACCTCTCCCTTTCTCCAAGACCTTTCAAAGGTGATGGAGAGTGGCCCAGCAATGACTCCTGCCAGCTCCCTCAGCACTCGCTGGTGCATCCCATCAGAACCCATGGACTTGTGCGTATCCAGTTTACTTAACTGATCCTCCTCAACCAAGGGAATTAACTCTGATCTCACTGAAATCAGACTTCAAGGAAGGGGAGAAAGCTTAAGCTACTACTGACTGCTTTTATATCACCCTACCTTTCAGTCCAATTCTGATCAAGCACTGGAGTTTATTCAGTATACTCACAAATTACATTTAAGTGTATCTTGCTGCTACTGCTGATGATAAATTTGTGAAACAACATACACTTCCTGTGCCTCATGTGTGCCAAGTTTGTGCATGTCTGCATTCAAATGCAGATGAAAAATTAAATTTGTTTGGCTTGAACAATTTTCACTGACAGCATAACTCATTCCTCTTGAGTTCCTGGATAAGCTGTAGCTGAAACTATTTGTTCTGCTCTTACTGCCCAGTGCCTGAAAGCTGGGGTTAGAGCTGATTGGCTTTAAATCAAAGCTGTGCTGAGACACCCTGACAACCACGATGAAGGCAGTAGGCTACCTCCTTCCTAGTTCTCCCAGTTCAGCCACACTTCAGAGAAAATCTTTAGAGAAGGAGCAGACTGCAGATGGTTTTGGGAATTCTGTATGACTTTCAGTAATTACATTAAAATGGGTTTCTTTGTATTATTTGTTTTAATTGTCTGATGCTTGACAGTAGCCATATGTCTACATACACGTTCTTTTTCACATTGGAAAACAAAATACACAATCGATGTCTTGCAATATTCATAAATGTAGTGAAAGCATATTAAGTGATCAGAAATTGTCAATCCCTCTTTACTAAAAGCACTTCTATTTTATCTTGATGGCTAATTTACCTCAACAATTTTCTGAGATCAAGACAACATCATTCCAGTTGAATGGAGACTTCTCCCAGCTGACAGAAATGTTAGTTAGCATTGACAGTTGCACTAACACCAACCACCAGCTTGATTTTAGAATAAAGCATGTAGCTTTTAATCCTGCCTGTTGATAAGATCATAGAATCATAGAATGGCCTAAACTGGAAGGGACCTTAGAGATCAGTTTAATCCAGCCTCCCTGCCGCCAGGGACGCCACCTCTCGACTAGACCAGGCAACACATGGGGACCGAACGGGAATCGAACCCGCGACCTTAGTGTTGTTAGTGCCACGCTCAACTGACTGAGCTAACCAGCCCCCTAAGATAGGACAACTGTCTGAGAAGGAAATGTGGGGAGACTTCCGGCTTAAGAATCTGTCTTTAAAAAGTGTTGAAAACTTTTTGCATGCATATCTAGTAAATACAGGAACACTTCTGATTTACAGTAAGATTAGTGGCATTACTCTAGACGCATGAGTTAGCCGTAAAAACGTTACAAATTAGTTAAGTCCATGTTCCAATCATGTAGGTTGCTACTGGTTAAAAAAGAAAAAATCTCATAAGTGGCAATTCATTGTTACCAACATTCTGTGTGGCTGTATTATTCTGTCATTGTTCTTGACTAGACTGTTATGTTTGATTAATATATCAAGGTATTTGCTTCTCTGTGAAGATATTAAGCATGCTTACCAACTTTTTTCTGATGTTATTAGTGCTTTGAGATGCCTCAGTTTAGGACATATTCCAAAGAGCATCCTTTTCAGAAGAATCATAAAGGTATGATACTGCTTTGGTGTGAATCAGGTTTGTACAAAGTACCAGCTCTCACTTTTGAAAGAAGGGGAAGTGTTGCAGATGGAGGTGCAATTTTTGAATTGCAGAAGTTGTACTGTGAGTGTACTAAACCAGGTTCTTTGCAGCTTCAAATCTTACATCTTCTATACTTACTTATTCCTACAGAAAATACCTTTCAATGACTTGCTGCTTCCAGTGTACTGAACAAAAACCTTTTCTTTGACATTGCAAGTTTTCCAAAATACCAAAGTGATGTGAGAGAAACATCATCTGTATGTTTTGCCAAACAGATTGACTTTGGCTACCCACATAAATTTTCTGGATCTTCTGATCAAATCCTCCACCCTGTTGCAAATTTGGAATCCATGCCAAATATAGCATCCAGCAGTGAGATTAATCTGAATTCTTTCATGTGAGCTACAGTGGGTTTTTTATTCCTATTTGTGACATATCTTCTGTATATATTGTTATCAAAGCTGGTAAAATAATTTATTTCTCTAATAAGCTGAAAATACTGTTGTTGTTTTTTAACTTAACATGCATTCTCAGAAAACTCTCTTACCAGTACTCGTTACAAGTACTAGTGCTTATTGTTTCATAGCTATTTGCAAATACATGTTTGCTAGCTTTTGTTTTTATCCAAATTATAGTTGGGAAAATTATATTTTTACTGGAAAATTATGTCTGGATATTGGAAAACAGAAAGCAAACAGGGCTCACCCATTGAAGTCAGTGGGACTCTTTCCAAAATTTCCATTTAGTATGTCTGACAGAAATGGTTTTAAACACATTGAGTTAAGATAAAAACACATTCAGTCAAGGTATTTCCAAAAACATTGCTTGGAAAATATTGTTACCAATGGTGTCAATTAGGAATCCTGGGTGCAACCAGATCATCTGTTACTTATGAAAGCTTAATTCAAAAAGAAACAGGTATGAAAAAACTGCTCAGATTGTCCAGGGTTCGAAGGATCCCATAAGGGAGAAAAAGATAGCTTAGCCAGCATGTTGGGCAAAACCAAAAGAGTGATATGACTATACTCTATAAATGTATTAGAAAAACAATTGGTATGTAAGCTAAGGGCAATGCTGACACAAGAACAGATGGGTATATTCTGAGTACAATTATTCTAGATTTTAGAAAATTTCGAATTCTAAGAAATGAGAATCTATGACATCTCTCTACTAAGAGTACCAGGAGAAAAAAAAAACACCAAAAAAACCCAATCCCCAAACCTAAAACCTCTAATTGACTATAAGCAGAGCCTGAGCGGCATATGAAAAAGATTATATGGCATGGTTGCCTGCAAAAACAAGGGACTGAACTCGATGACCCAAGAGTCCCTTCCAATCTGCTGTTCTTAATTAGATATATGAGTATCATGGGAGCTCTTCTAGCCTCCAGCCTGTTCCTGCAAAAGGATCCTTTTATTTATGTAACTTCCCACTGAAATCCCTGCAAATCTGCAGATCCCCACTGACATGTAGGTGATAGGGATTCTTGGATCAAATTCCAGGGAGGGTTCATGATCCCAGAAGAAAATTCTGTATCTGGTTTCTGTTTTCCTTCTTGGTTTTGCATGCTAGTAAATCATACATTTATAATTAAAATCCATATGGCTGGAAATAATTTTGCATACTGAATACCTGTTGCCAAGGCCTGACTGCTCTTGTCACTGAAATCAGGGCAAGTGGAGCATTTGGTGGTTTTCTTGTTCCTTGAACCAACATTATACCTTTCATCACCACAGGTCACATCTTGTGCCATGAAACTTTAAAGACATATTTCTCATAGGATCAGTGGGTAAATGTAAAGGTAGCCTGAGCTTCCAGTATCTATGGGGAAAAAAAATATGGTTGGACACTCTGAAAATGTTCTTCAAGTCTTTTCTTTATCCAGCAAAATCTGTCCATTTCTGCCTCTGTTGCTTCGCCTTCACTCTATTGCTTCAGTGCAGTGTGTTGAAGACTGAACAGATTTGCAGGGGATGTCTGGAGTCTCTGATAGAAGGCTCTTGTAAATTATTATGATAAAGATCTTTTCTAGAAATTAAAGATGGTGTTGGAATCCTTATTTGCTGTGATTCCCACTAATTTGATATGGCTGGTAACAAAGCCTGACAACCTGAGTTACTGCTTTCAATTGTTCCGTGATTCTCTAACGTGCTGTTTTCCCAGGGTAGCTCACCAGTGAGAGTTCTTAATGTTCATTAGCTTACTTCATGAAAACTATAACCACTAAAACTTCTGAAGCAATCCCAGGACCATTCGTTCACACCAGCAGCCACACCAGCATTCGCTCACAGAAGCAGGTTTGACTGTGAGGCACCTTCTGCCAAGACGGGAAATATGGTACCAGGGCCTGAAAGGAATACAGGCCAGCATCAAATGCTGAATAACGATGACTAAAATTTTCCTCTCTCTCCATCCTGAGAGGAAGGGACTGGAGCATTTTTCTCTCGCAGTGTTTTATCTTTGAGTTTTTAGTGAAAACAGTCTATTTCTCATATTCTTGACACTGTAATCAATAATCTTAGAATTTGGTTATAGTTTGAAAAATACATTACTGATGCAAACCTCTGCCTTTGACATAGTTTCTGCCATTGTTAAAAGGTGATTAAATTCAATCCTGGTTATTAAATCCTGGTTTATTAATGAAAAATCCATAATACCGTTATTCCACTCTGCACTGCAGAAGGTGGCTGGGTATCCTGTCTCAGGGTGTCTAAGGCACAACCACAAATCAATGACAAGGACAGACCGAGAAAAAACTTAAAAGAAAAAAGTTCTCATAAAGCACAGGCCAGTAGGTTTCTCGGGCCACAGGTTTGCAAACCTTTGCAAATACTTCTCTATTGAGAACCTTGTAACCTGTGAATAGAAAAGAGAGAAATTTTATTCAAAGTAAGTCAGACTGGAAGTCCTACTGCTTTTTAGCTGTAAAGTGGACACTGTAATGTCTTTCGTTATCATGCGCCACCAGACATGCTGCTCTTTTACTTGAACTTTTTCTCAAGATTGTCTGTAGAAATGACAACCAGTGATTTCTCAGTGCATTAGAAGCAGCAGCAATTGCAAAATGAATTAAATTTAGGTAGTGAAATGTTTTAGAAATGCAAACTCTCTTCATTTTCTACTAAGGACAACTGAACTTGTAAATATCGGGTCACCTTTGTTTGTGCAGAGAACATCAGGGAAGGCAAGGCTGTTTACCTGCGAGAGGTGTCAGGACAGCCTCCTTGCTTTATGTTATTCATGCTCTAATCTGCCTTTTAAAAATGCTTTATAATGTGTGCTGCTTCTTCTTTACCTTCATGGAACTGTCAGAAAATTTAAGTAGTTAATCTTTTTTAACAGCATAGGGAAATGGAAAATACGGTATATGCATTTATTACTGTCATTCAGTCCAGAGTATATTTTGGGCAATTTGTTTATTTGTTTTTCATTTTATCTCTATAGATATATATTTCTACCTTGGTCACTTTGTTAGAGTAATTTTTATTTTCATTGAACAATTTTCTGGTTTGTTTCTTCATATTTATGGTAGTAATTATTTTTTGTCTGTAGGAGTCCTAGATTCTGAAATGTGCTGCTTTTTTTTTTCCCTCCCTTCTTTTCTTTTCCTTTTGACTTGCAGGATATATTCATGGAAATGGAGTTTTGGAGGAATTCAAATCTGCCCGTATAAGGAAATGCATGCAAAACCTAATGGCGACATAGAAAGCGTAACCATTTGTCAAAGAAATGAAATTTGTTGTCTTGGAAGGCACTTTGAGAGTTTACTTCTTTTGGGCCTGAGAGTTTACTTTTTGCAGAGGTCACAGAGCTTTATTATTTGATGGAATTAGGTGTTTCTGAGGTACTTTAGTTTAGATTTTGACAATTTGAAACACACAGTTAAACTCATTAGCTGCACTTTCATCTCTTATGTTGGCACCCTAAGCATCCTTAAGGGATGAAATTACTACACTGTACCTTTTGCTTTCTTTATGCCATCTGGATTTTTATTGCATTGCTTGTATTTAAAACACTTTGAGGAGGTTAGCATCTTTGATTACAAAGTGCTTGGTAAGAAAGAAGTCAACTTTACCTTGGCTTCCTTACATTCCTACAGAGGGACTCAATATTAGAGAGATTAAAAGAGTCTGAATATCCATGTTGAACCATCTTGAGTTTCAAGTTGAAGGTAAATGGACACAATCAGGAGGTTCTCTGCCTGTATTATTTCCTTTTGGGGAAAAAGTATATTCTTTTAATCTGTGAGTTATTCAAGCATCTTGTAAACATACTTAATAGTTCCTGAAGATCTGTGGTTGCTATTGTTTCTCTTGAGCTAGGGCTGAATTTATCTCCCAGATAACATAAACTTTGGTTTTATGAACAGTACAAAATATAGGGTGGGGCATTTAAAATAATTTAATTATTTAATAATGTAACAATTTATTTCACTGGTATGGAAACCACACCAAAAAAACTGTACCACTACCTATTCAATCTGTACCAATTCCAAACTTTTCACACTGATATTCAGAAGCACTGAAGAGTGGCATCTGCAGTCAAAGTTAATATTTAACAGTGATGAACATCTTACATTAGCAATCAAAAAATTTAAGAATTTTTTACATTCTGGCTGTCCCTGTATTTGGGTCTCAAAGTAAGCCATTTTACATTGCCTTGTAATCCAAAGGGCTGAATATCTGCGCTTTGAGGACCCACGCTCCTTCTCTTGGTGGTACTGAAGGCAGGGACTACAAGGTCTCAAAGTGGGACCCCCAAAATAAAAAAAAAAAACATTTGGGGAAAAGGAAAGATGTTAACTCACTTATATCAGGGTTCACTGTAATTATGGTTAGAATTAAGATAGCAAATCAGGAAATCGTCACTCCTTATATTGTGATTGCCATATTTCCTCTCCCCACATGATGCCAAACAGAATCTCTGTGAGCAAAGGTTTTCATAGGTACATATTTTTTATCTAAGGCTGGTAGCATGTGTTTAAAGTGTGTCAGAAATGTGATCTGCTTTCTCCGTATTATCCAAAATGTGCCAGCAATATTCTTCAGGTTAGATATGTTGAAACAAATAATGATGCTGACCAAAACCAGAATTCTGTACTTAAGAGTCAGATAAAAAGATGCCAAAGACCCCACATAAGAACAGACTTTCATGTGTTGGTCTATTTTTCTTTGCAGACATTATGCCATCCCTTCTGGGAGACAAGGTCAGGTACTATCAAATGGTAGTATCAGAACAGACCAGAGAGCTGCAAGAGATTTATAAGAATTGCTAATAAGATGTTGCTTTAATTAGCATTTCTGTGGATGCATTCCTTAGCAAGAAACAGAGATTTGGGGTGATAGGCTTCTGTAGGAAATAATGGGAGGAAGAATTTATTTTTTTTTTAGATGACTTGCATTATACTGTTGGGGTTTGGTTTGCTTTTTTTTTTTTTCTGAGAGGGAGAGAGGAAAAAATAACAAACAAATTATGGTAGACACAGCACAATTTTTTGAAGGGTGTATGGATTTCAGACCGGGACTGGCTTCTGTCCAGTGTGTTCAGAGCACAAGCAGAATGAGGCTGGGTCAGTCTGCACCCACTGGGTTAGACATGTTCTGTATAGTGTTTTTAAATGTGTATACATTTGTGTTATGTAAGGATGAAAGTCTTGGCATATATTCTTGTATGCATCTTCCACTGCATAAATAATTTTGACAGCTTTGTTGAGTAAATCAGAAATGACTTCATATATACAGTCCTTGAGCACTCTTCAAATGTTTTCATATAAATCTCTTCGATTTCACAACCTGTTTATAATGATCTGGCTCTAGCAAGAGCTTCACCCAGTGTCTATAGACAGAAGGTCTGTAGACATCTCTTCAGTGCTAGACAACAGCAGTAAGACTTAGCAGAGCCCTACTGCAACTTCTGCAAAGGAGGTATCAGTGTGACTAAGGATAGGAGTGCACTTTTTCTTCAAACCAGAGCAAAATGGCAGGAAGTTGGTGAAATGAATCTGTACAAAGGAAATCTGCATATGACATAACACTACATCAAATGTTTTACTGGGTCTCTTCAGCTTGAAGAAGAGGAGGCTGAGGGGTGACCTCATAAATGTTTATAAATATGTCAAGGGAGAGTGTCAGGAGGACGGAGCCAGGCTCTTTTCAGTGATGTCCAATGACAGGACAAGGGGCAATGGGTACAAGCTGGAACATAGGAGGTTCCACAAAAATATTAGGAAAAACTCTTTCACTGTGAGGGTGACAGAGCACTGGCACAGGCTGCCCAGGGAGGGTGTGAAGGCTCCTTCTTTGGAGACATTCAAAACCCACCTGGACACGTTCCTGTGTGACCTACTGTAGGTGATCCTGCTCTGGCAGGGGGGCTGGACTAGATGGTCTTTTGAGGTCCCTTCCAACCCCTAACATTCTGTGAACGCATATGGTGATGCTCCTCCGAGCTTTCTAGTAATTTAAGATAGCAAAGACACTCCAAAGTGTGTGTGTGTAAAATGGGGCTGCTTAATTATCAGAGTTATTTCTATTACATTTCATGCAACTTAGAATTTGAGTTATGATGCATAAACCAGTGAATTACTGTTTCTTGCTCCTTCTAGGGTCAGTTTTCTGAAGCCCTGCACTTATCTTTAGAAGATTGATTCTCTTGGACTCCAGAACTTTAATCTCAAGAGACATCTGTATTAATGTATTACCAGTGTCATAGGGCTTGGTTATATGGGGAAGTTGACCAGCATTGCTACAGCAGAACAGCTTTACTTCAGTGTAACTCCCCCATGTGGACGTTGTGCTCTGGAACAGAACTGACATCATTTTGAAACAATTACTCTTATTAATTGTTCCAGAATAGAGTGTCCACAGGAGGGAGTTATGCAGAAATATCTGTAACAGAATAGTTAGAGCTCAGCAGATGAAATTCACTGGGTAGGAATGCCTTGTGCAAGGGTGGCATGAGGTATGAAGTGGCAAGGGTAAAAATGCAGTAGCTAAGTCAGCTGTGCTCTCTTCAACAGACTGGGATGCTAGTGTTAGCTGTTTCTCCTATACAAAGCTCTGTAGTTTCCACTGCAGTCTGTGAAGCTGCAGCAATTTTGCTTTGGTGATGTTCTCCAAATAACTCAATACATTTAATAAAAAATACAGCTTTGTCTCCACCCTCCCCCCATTTCTTTTTACTTTCTAAATTGGATTTACTTTTGAACATACAACTCTTGGATGAATAATAAGCTTTTCATTTTTCTGACGGTGTTCCCTGACTGCTGGTATTTGTCAGTTCACTGACCCTTCATGCCTCTCACTACCTCTGAGTTAAAGAATACTTTCCTGAAAGATATGTTCACTCTGGCCACCATATGGTCAAACTTTACCACTAAAAGACTGGTAGGATGTCTGGTTTTATGGTTGGGGTTTTTTGCCTCTAAGGACAAAGAGCTATTTGCTGATGCCACATTCTCTCTATTTTCTAAAATACATTTCAGACATTGTTGATAGCTGCCTGAGTTTCAAATGGCTGTGGAAAAAAATGCTAAATAAAGGCAAAATTGTAACTTCTCCCCAAAAAGCTCCAGTTACAAAACATACTTTGTGACTCTTCAGAAATCTTAAGGAATTGAGGCTTTGTGCAGTTTTGTGCAAGCTGTTTGGTAAAGGTAAGAGTTGTGTGGCTTAGTCCTAGCTCTGCTAAAGAATCAGAATGTGGCCTTAGTGGAATCTCTTATGTGTTGCCATTTGCTCTCTTTATGCACATAGACATGCTATGAGGCACGCATTACAGTTGAAACCATCAGGTAACAGGTGACACGTAAGTGCAAGTTCTAAACATTATATTATTGCTAAACTTGCAAGTTCTTAAATCAGTAATTCAGGGAAGTGGCTTAAGAATGGGAGGAAAAGTGCCGAAACCCTAATAACCTCTCTATGATATGCTGTGGGCAGCTTATCTTCCAGTTCTTCAAACCAGTTCAAAGTTAGGTGTTGCACAGCTGTAGAGACAAGTCTGAGTTAATACGCCTCCTTTTCCAAGGTGAAGCACTGTCCTATTGTAGTCCACTCATGGTACACAGTAACCTGCCTCTCTAGAAGTGCTGGCACAGCAGGCTTGCAACCAGCCAGAATATACAGTATAGACTTTAAATACAAAGGTTCCTGGGTGAGGATTGCAAGGTACTTGAAACAGCACCCTCACTGAACCTTTTAATTGGGTTTCCAACACAAAAGAGTACTCCTGACCAGTGTATTGGGAAGAAAGGAGTGAGTGGAGAAGAGGTCTGAAAGTGAATGAAAGGTTTAATTACCATTAAAATCAAAGTTAACCCAGTACAATGACTTCAGCTGACTCACTGTTCTGAGTATAGCAACATGAATGTTTTGAAACAGTGATGATTGCTGGTATAGAATAAAAGAACCTCCACTAAACCTAGTGAGAGAGAGTCTGTAGTGAAAAGACAGAACATGCCAAGGCTGAATGAAGTTCTTGTGGAATCACAGAAAACCTGCTAAGCCAGATGGTTCCTTTCCCTTCCCTCAGCAAACAGCCTGTCCCTCTGCCTGTGCAATTTCTAACAAACAGAAAAATCAGTAGAATCCTCTCCATTCTGCAAAAATCCTTTACATATTGAAATATTGCTGTTCTTTCTCCCTTTGGTTTTCTCTTCACTTGAGAAACAGTTTCAGCTTACTCATTTTTCCTCATAGGTCTTGCTGGATAGATCTCTATTTGTTCTTGCTATTCTCTTCCAGACTGTTTACACCAAGTTTTTATCTCATTCATGCACTGCACTTGAGAAGACTATACCTGTACCACACCTAGAGACTGAAGGGCTACTTCATATATCCCAAATACTCCGTGTATTCTGGTATGGTTTTTTTATTTGCACTAGTTTTAATATGAAGAAAGAAGTGAGTGCTTTTGCAAATAAACCAAACTTACTCATTCAAATTCAGACTAAGACTCAAAGTGAAAGGGAGAAATGGGCTAGACCTGGGCTGCTATTGACTTTAATAGGAGCTGGGAATAAGGAGTGATTTCCTCCCACAGGAGCAATGTAAGAGAAGAACCAGGAAAATGACGAGAAAGAGCAGCCAAGGAAAAGTGAGATTGTGTCAGCTAAAGGCAACAGAAAGAACAAGCAGCTTTAAATTAAAAAGGTTGTGCCTTGCTGTTAGAGCTAAAATTCGGTTGTTTCCTCTAACATGAGACCCATACGCATCATACAACTATTAATTCAGATGCAGGTTGGATTAGGAGGTAATAGAGGCATGCAGTCCCAATCTGTATCTAGAAAGTGACTGTACTGTGACTGCTTGTATTCAGATCAGGTTAATGGGAAGCAATCTCTCGAACGTTATCATTGTTTGACTGTGCAACGATTAATAAAATTGGTTTGGCTGGCTTGACATGGAAAGAAGCAGAAAGCAGAGTGAGGATTAAAGAGGGAGCTGAAGAAGATCAAGGGAACCAAGTGGTCAAAAGAACTTATTTTTCTTCAATATTATGGAGGGTACATGCACTTCGCCATGACTTACACATTTGCATTTTACCTGACAAGGGGCCCCTGTATCATCCATGCTGCAACTTTGCTAAAGCTCTTCAAATGTTACACTACAGGGTCACTACAAGTACTTTTGTTCAGTGAATTCTTTTCAAGGGTTTACTGTGGTAGCATATTTTGCTGCTTTCCTTCAAAACAGCTTCTCAGCAAATATGAAGAAAGTATAACAAAATAAAAGCTATAGAAGGAGCTCAGGTAGAGCAGAGAAATCTCATAATATGGCCACGAAATGCTGATCTGTAAAAACTGAGGCTTTGAGCACTAAAAACTTTTAATGCCCTTACTTCTAATCTAGTGCAATGCCTCTGTGGGAAGTGAACTCTTAAACCTGCACTTAATTCTGACAAGTTGTAGTGAGGCATTGAAGAGATTTTTTTGTAAAGAAGGGTGTCAGATCTGTTTTTTCACCCTCGTTATTGAGTTACTGACTTCCAAAATCAGTTGTCTACGTGTCCCATAATATGATACCTTTCAGGCACTGGATAATTACGTCTGCAGAAAGAGCAGAACAGAACATTATCCCTTTGCTCCCGTGCGTCTTCATTTCTCAGCAGATTTGTAGAAGATTAAAACCACTACCAGGAGTACAGAGAAACTGTACTACACTGGGTCACCCATGGCACTGGTGACTGCCCTGTTTCCAACACGTGACATGGTGGCAGTGTGCATAATTCCCCCAGGGAACACTTACTTGAGATTGATTAGTTGGTAACTGTGACTGTTAAACCAATATGCGTGTAACATTGTTCTTCATTAAACTGAGAGATGGGACGTTGATGAAAAAGAAGAATGCTGCTTCTAAAATTAAAAGAAATTGTAAATCAGACCAGCTGCTTGCCTGCTAGACTCCTATAGCTGCTGTGCTGGAAGTGAGGGGATTCAGTGGAAAGGGTTTTTGAACGGCACTCAGGTGTTCAGAATAGCCTGCAAGGTCCTCTCCTGAAGTACTGCACTGCAGTTGTTTCACTAACAGCAACTCCTGTTAAAGAGGAGGACAGTGGGCACAGCATTCATTTGTGTCTCCTTGGACACATCCTGGCTGAAATACAGAGGATCCCTGGCTTTTTTCACCCACTCGCTGTGCAACTCAGAAAGCAGTCAGCCCCGTGCTTCCTCACGCCTCTAACCCCTCAATTTGCTATCTTCTCTAAATATCCCAGTCAAATATGATAACCTGGGACATTTGATTTGGTAGTTATAAACCAGTCTGCAGCTGTGCTCAATTAAAAGCTCCAATGTGAAGCTGTTCTCAGAGCTATTCTGCAAGATCTGATCAAGGGGGTAAAGACTGGTTTTTCTATCCTCTTAGCTTGGCATGTGAAGCTGTTTCTTAAAGAATTTAAACTATGTAATTGAGGCTCTTTGTTTTGTTTTGTATTTTTCTTGAAACAGGACTAATATGGAAATTTAAAGATCTAAGTGGTCCCTTCTGAAAGTTCCTAACATTGCTATCAGTATCATTCCTTTTTATAAACAGAACTGTTACAGTTCTAAGAAATAAAGTATTCAAAGAATGCACTCATAAAAGATTACGCATACAATGGAATTTTTTAGCCTCAATGGGAACAGAAGGCTTTGTGAGAAGTGTTTGTGTAAAACGAACATAATGTTTAAATCACTTTTTAAGCTGTTGCTAATGAAACACCACCCTTTGAATGGGGGGCTATAAGGTGTGTGTCTTACGGGTGCACAACGTATCAGTTCCTTTCCAGCAGCATATCGAGGCCCTAGGGGTTTAAAGTGTGAAACAACTGTTCAAAAAGAACCGTGCTACAAAGGGAGGAGAGCAGGGAAAAAGCCTGAAATGCAGCTTGGAGTGATGTGAGAGTTACTCCCTTAGCTCATGCTTTCTGCACTTTCATCATATGACTTGGCAATTCTGCAGAGCTGGTGTTAAATAGATGACATGGGATGAGTGACAGACCTCACAGAAAAATAGTTACAGGACCATTCCTACCTTTTATTCTCCAGATTTTGTTTCTGTTGCAGTCTCTGGTCTGTTTCTCCAATTATGTAACTGATCCATTCACACCTTCAGGGTTTCCTTTAGGGGAGGCGTGGATGGTGACAGTGTCCTTACTCGGATTTTTCATGCATGGCGAGATTGGGGGCATCCTTCAGCTGCATCCTCCCTTCTACATGCGTTATCTGCGGCTAGGAGTCCTCCAGGCAGATATCCTTCACAACTCAACCCCAGTATTGCTCAAGGTTAGCAATACAGAAATACAGTTTAGGATGAACTGGTCAATCTGAAGGGTTTATGGTGAATGATTCAGATGATACATACCTTCCAGCCTGTAAGTTGTTTCCAAATCAACTCCTCAGAGAGCTCTGAAAGTTTATTTCTTGAGTCTGCTCTGAGGTTCATTGCCAGACACTATGGGTTCTTGGTCTTGATTGGATAACTCTCAAACTTAAAGTGAATTTTCAGCATGGGTATGTGAATGTTTCCACTGCAGAAAGAACTTCTCACAACTATCTAGAAAACCCTGCTATCGCAAACGTTCACTCACCACACACATTTGTTCCTATGAGCTTTCATGAATTACAAGCAAAATGATATGCACAAAAGCCATTAAGTAAATTTAGTAGTTCTTTATTTGAGTGAGTGGTTAGATCGACTGTTGCACAACAGTTGCCCAGAACTGCATGTTGCTGAGTATCTCTGGAATTTATCTCTGGAATTTCCACTGGTTAGCGGTTTGTTACATACTAATTTCAGCAAAGTTAACCCGCTACAACATAAACCACTGGGAAATACGGCATCTAGCTACACCTTTCTTCAGTCTTTTTTTTTCTTTTTTTGGTAGTGTTTTTGTTTATCACTGTATCTGGTGAGCCCATTCAGACTGAGCAGACCAAAAAAATAAAAGCGTAGAAAACAAGTGAGAAGTTCCTGGAATGTTACAACCTGCTGTGTCATTGGGAATGGCAAGACGGGCAGGCAGAAAGCTCCTCTCTCCAAAGCTGACACTACAGTGAGAAAATGTAATACTTACTAGGTAGTGAATTAACTGAAGCAGTATGTTTGAAGTAAACGTACAGTTGCAAACAAATACTGAATATCCTGTTCTTCTTAATTATATTTCCCCTTAAATATTATATCCTGTGTTTTTAAAGATATGCTTTCTGAACTGTATCTTTGCAATTTTATGGTCCAGACAGCCTTAGGTTTTGTAGGCTGAAGGGCAACTGTACATTTTAAAACTACTCAAATTGTTTTTATTTTGAAGTGATGATCCTACCTGGACAATAAAACTGATCGTCTAATTACAGTTTACACATGCCACTTGTGATGAAGTAAAGATTACCTTGTATGCATTAAAAAGTGAGAAATTATTTCACTCTTCCACCAGCAAAAAAAGTTACAGCTGTCCTGAATCCTCAGAGAAAGCAAAGCATGGTTCCCTTGCTGTCCTGTGCACCACGTTTCCAAAAGAACGCTGTCTTCTCCCACATACAGCTCCTTTAGCCTGCAAATGTATAAGCTGTTGTCTAAAACAAAAGGATGTATTGTCCTTGGAAAGAGCAGGAAAGCCTGAACAGTGAGAGTAGGAAACCTCTACCCTCAACCTTCACAAGTGGACTTAGGCCATTATCAGGGCTGCATAAGCAAAGTGCATCTTTTTTACTAGTCTTCCTTTTCTTCTCCCCTAGAGTTATACTGAGAGCTTTCCAAAAGGAGGGGAAAAAAGCAACTCCAAACTTATGGGAGATGTTGGGAGGGATCTAATCCATATTGACCATTTCTAACTTCTCCTTACCCACCCCTCAAAGGCCTGAACATGGCGAGAATTAGCCTTAGAATGCCCTTTTTTCTGGATGGATTAATGGTTTCAGGCCTGATTCCCAGACCCTCTGAAGTAACTTGAAAGACTTTCATTAATGGATCCTGATAAATGAATTCATTGAAGAGGGTTATCTCTCCTGTTACTTTAGGTATTCTTTATACGACTATGTTGTATCGTAAGCAACAATTTTTTGCTTCATGACAGACAACGTTAAAAAGATTAAAATGCCCATTCCAGTCAAAGGTGAGCATGGGGAAGAAGAGAGGAGATATGTTAAGCAGTAATCCATGGAGGTTTAGATATTAGGAAAAATTTCTTTACTGAAAGAGTTGTGAGGCATTGGAGCAGGCTGCCCAAGCAAGTGGTGGAGTCGCCATCCCTGGAGGTGTTCAAAAAGCATTACAGACATGGCACTTCACGGTTTAGTGGTCATGGTAGTGTTGGGCTGATGGTTGGATTTGATGATCTTAGAGGTCTTTTCCAACCTTAATGATTCTGTGATTCTACCTGCAGGTTTCTGTAAAATTAGAACTTTGCGGACCCATCCCTTTGTTGAGTGCAAACTGGATAGACCCAATGAAGTCTACAGAGTTCTTGTGGTGTAAACAAGTGCAGCCACTTGGCTGAGTGTTGTTTCTCACCATCACCTCCACCCAAGTCCTAGTGGCTGTTTCAGTGACCAAAATCACAGAATCATAGAATGGCCTGGGCTGGAAGGGACCTTAGAGATCATTTAATCCAACCTCCCTGTCATGGGCAGGGACACCTCTCAACTAGATCAGGCAACACATGGGGACGTTTTTTAACCCAAATGTGTTTGATTGGGGTTTTTTTCCCCCATAATGTTTTAAAAGCCACAGCTGAATTACAGTGTTTTTGGTGTGTATCTGCATAGTGATGGTAGCCTCACCCAGACTCCCAGCCACATGGGCTGGTGACAGCTCGTTCTGGCGGCCATGACAGCTAGTGCCCGCTAGGCGCTCGCTGCCCCGCGCGCATCACATCCCCATTCTGACGCTCTAACGTTTCAGCAGAGCCTTAGCAGGAGCTCATCACAGAAAGCTGGCAGCTGCTTTTCGGGCACACCAGCTTAGCTTGCACTTAGTGTCAGCCTGAACAGCACTTGGCAACCAAGGGCCGTAAAAAGGCAGCAGTGGAGCAGGGATAATGCAAGGCTGCCATAGTACAACATCCATTACAGTGCAACACAATAACATTTGGGCTCTGGGGCAGTCGCAGTGAAGGGCCTGGCTGGTCTGGAAATCGCTGGCGTGTCAGTGGGTCACAAACCTGCGATACCACCCAGCGTAGGCAGGGTCACCCGTCGGGGTTCAAGGAGACTTTTCAGTATCAGCCGTTTCATGCCTGCGCCTTAGAACTGCAGAGGCACAGTGAAGGGGGGTGTAATTGAGGCAGGTTTAATTCGTTCCTTCCTCTATTCTTATGCCAGTGTTTGGTCACACGGGAAAAGCTGCTTTTCCTGTACACGGGAGGCACTTACGTAACCAGCCCCGCCT
>NW_009700630.1:33994-34254 GCF_000703405.1 Apaloderma vittatum | reverse complement strand
GGATGACTGCATTGAGTGCACCCTCAGTAAGACTGCCGACGACACCAAGCTGTGCGGTGACTCACTCAAGGGAAGAGATTCCATCCAGCTGGTCCCTGATAGGTTTGAGATATGGGCCAGTGCAAACTGCAGGAGCTTCCACAAGTCAAAATGCAAGGTCCTTCACCTGGGTCGGGCCAATCTCAGGCAAAAAATACAAACTGGGCACAGAGTGGGTTGAGAGTAGCCCTGAAGAGAAGGATTTGGGGATGTTGATAGAT
>NW_009700630.1:9752-33353 GCF_000703405.1 Apaloderma vittatum | reverse complement strand
TATGATTCTATGATTCTATGATTCTATGATGCTATGATATGAGGCAAGAAGAGAAACAAGATAAATATGTTTAACAATACTGGACATGCACTGTTCTGTGTGTATTTATTTAGTTTGTTTAAGGTCAAATATAAGGAGCAGTTGCAAGCTAAACAAGGCGGAAGACATGACCTTTCTTAGCCCGTGCTGCAGCTGATTCTTTCCCCAGCCTTCTAAACAGAAAATTTCTGTCCCTTCAGGTCTGGTGGTATCTTCTTGTTTCACTGCTCCTGAAGTGGTTTCTGTCAAAAGAACCTGATTTACCTTAAACACTGCTATGCAGCTTTGTAATATACAGGGAATCATAGAACCATATAATTACAGAATCATAGAATTCGTTGGCTTGGAAGGGACCTCTAAAGGTCATCCAGTCCAACCCCCCTGCAGTGAGCAGGGACATCTTTAACTAGATCAGATTGCTGAGAGCCCCATCAAGCCTGACATTGAATGCCTCCAGGGATGGGACCTCCACCACCTCTCTGGGAAACCTGTTCCAGTATTTCATCACCCTCATATTAAAGAGCGTCTTTCTAACATCTAGTCTAAATCTACCCTGCTCTAATTTAAAACCATTGCCCCTCGTCCTATCACTACACTCACTTCTAAACATCCTTCTGACAGGACAAGCAGAGGAAGTAATTGTGCAGGCAGTTATGGTGCTCTAGGGTAACTGGTACTTCCCTGAAGAGAGCTGAGGAGCAGTCTGAGACTAGCTGACACCAGCATTCTTTCCAGGTACCTGCAGCCAAAGCTCGTGCCTAACACTCATGAACATGGGCTGCCCCTCAAAGCAGGCAACAGCTAGAGGAGGCATTCAGAAAACAGGAATCCATGGTTGGTGTGCCATGAGTCTGAGTATGCAAGATTCCTGAAGAGACTTAAAGGACATTAATGTATTGCCAAGTAAAGCAGTGAGATGAAAAGCAAATAATAATGGAGACAAAGGCTGCAAAAGCACAGAGAAGGGTTTGAGAAGGGTCGGTTACAACAAAACCTCTGCTGTAAGCACCAGAAATGGAGTGGAATATGCATGAGCTGCAGATCTCTTATGCAGAGCATGTCCTGGAGTTCAAGTCCTGATTTAAAATTCCTTCCACCACCTCAGATACAGGATGATTAGGATGCTTTTTCCATTCAAGATAGATGCAAGCATTGCTCTGGAAGCCAAATTCTGTCTCCAAAGCAAAGAACTATCTGTATTTAGTTATTCCAGGCCTAGCTCTACTTGTCAGTGACTTTAAGGTTTGCATCTCTCTTTTAGACTACTGAATCCAGTTTTGTAATCCACTTTCCTACCTTTCTATGTGTCACTGCTCCTCTCTTTAAAGAGAAACTCATAATGCCTTTGGTTTTCATTTGTGAAATATTTTTGATGAGAAATACCTCTTCCCTCTTTCTGTATGATTTTACCCACTGATCTGTATTTTTTTCTCCAGGTGTTTTAACTTGCAGATCAGGATTTCTTGAAAGAAGACCTCTTGAATGATCAGTTATTGCAGCATGAAAAATTCTGCTGAGGTATTTGACACCCAGATACCATCTCCAGAGTCCATTCCGATGCTTTTAAAATGGGTGATAATGAATCAGATTCTCAGTACTGGAGCTCTCTGCAAATCCTGCTACTCTGAGCGTCTCAGGTTGAATGCTCCAATGTCAGAGATATCTGCGGTCAGGAGTTCAGGAGTCATTTTTCTAAAATTTCTCAACATCACTCCATTGGATTCTTAGCTCAAATGTTCTTATCTAACTAGTTAGAAGTAAAGAAAAATAGTTAGGAATAATGCAAAGGGAAAAGTAAGAAAGAGGACTAACAAGCATAAACAGTTCTACTGTTAGTTTTCTTTCCAAAATGAATGCGTAAGATTAATAGCAAAGATACCCAGAGAAGAACCACAAAATCCTTCCTTTTACAGCTCTTCCAAGGAAGAAGTAAGGAAGCTCTTTGTCATCCTTGTCACCTAGCCTTTTAACATTCTGGTCCTGTCAGCACTTACAAATTTATTCATAACCTAGAATATCTTGTCCAGAATTCAAACTTATAATGAATGATTTACTGAAAACCCCTGTTTAACAATTTTTTTTTATAAAAACAAAACAATTCCTAAAACTTTAATTAAATATAACTGAGATCAAATTGAAAAAGGAAGCTCATTTCCCTTGCATGAAATATGGTGTCAGTTGGAAAATGTAGCCCAGCATTGCTTCATGTGAGCATTGCTTGGTGTACATGCAGAGCATCCATGTGAGGTTATTAAATACAAACAGGAGGCCTCACGATACTTTATGGACACAGAATTCAATTTAAACATAAAAGTGGTAATTAAAATGGGATTTCAGCTGGGTATTATGTCTTATAGCAATCTGATAATTGCAAAGGTATTTAAGAAAACAAATATACTTCTAGCTTAACAAAGCCCTCTATGTGATACATTACAAAGTGTTGTGTAATTCACCTTTTTTATTCTCCATTCTTTGCAATACTTTTTTAGACATTGAAAAATCCCACTAATAGGGTTGCTGAAATCAAATGCAGACAGTAGTCTTGTAGGACACTGAAGGATGTGTTACAGGCACCTACTATGGGTGAGTAATTTAATAATTAAAATTAGTTTTTCTGGTGGTCTTTATCAAGATTTGGTACTTCTGGGTATAGTTCAGTTAAAAGGTTGATTGACCTGTGAAAGCCAGGTGCCTCATCTAGCCTTCGTAACCTCCTTAGCCTCATCCCTGTTCATGGCCTGAACACCATTTTCTTGCCAGATTGAAACTGCAGAGTTGGTCCTCCCTGATATATTTTCCTACACAGTGTGTTGTTCAAATTTGTATGTATTTACCAGCGTTTTGGGTCAAACCCAAGCAATTTTTTTCCCTTCCTTTCTTTCCCTGCTGCAACTAAAAGCTAAACCAGGCAAATAATAACTTTAGTTTAACCAAATTACTTGTCTTCCCCTCAGTGAAATGTTTAATTTTGTTTCAGACTTCCTTTGTTCCCTTTTTTTACTATTCTGTCTGGGGAACTTTCAGACTTAATCATGAGACAATTACATTTGGAATACCTGAGGAAAAAGCATTTCACAATGTTTGGTTTGATTTTCTTAGTCAAAGCCATTCACTAATAGATTTAGTTGTGCTCAGATTTCATTTGTCCAGATCTAGTCTGATCTTCATTGTCTACTCTAGCTTTTAATGACTCAAAGTTAGGATTTCCAGTGGGGCCATTGGTATCTGTCATATCCAAAACCAAGGACTTTTAAAATGAGAGTGGTTGCAGAAATGAACCGAAGAGGAATCCTCTAGCCAAGCCTTGCTGATTACAGTGGCATCCAGATTGGCCGAGTTGGTGGTCCACACAGGGTTTTTCAAGAGCTACACACCATGATCTTCTGGCAATCACATGGCTGGATCTACATCTACCAGACCCAGGGTCTGCACAGACACTGTGGGAATTCCTATTCTTTGGAGTCGAGCTGTGCTGCCGATGCATAGTCCCATGCATGGTCCCTGGATAAGGGTACACCTTGTGAACCCCTGAGAAAGGGAGGAGGCTCCTGATCAACATTTAATAAAATCTTCTCCTAGTGGTTCTCTTTCCAAAGGACAACATTGTACCTGCCAGGGAAATGGCTGAAAATCAAATAAGGAATTGTTCTGGAGCGCCGTATGAACACTCACCACTCATTTTTCCCAACAGCCTCTCTGTTCTTTTTCTCATCACATGCCTGAGTATGCTCTGAGCCAAGGGAATTGCCTGCCAGCTCTTTGCCCACATCTATAGGTACCAGACTATGTATGATCTACAGGAGGATGAGAGGGACTGTGGCTGAGAATCCCAAGCCCACATTTAGGGGACTGAGTCATAGAAACATAGAATGTGTTGGGTTGGAAAGGACCTTTAAAGGTCATCTAGCCCAACCTCCCTGCAGTAAGCAGGGACAAAAAAAAGAAAGAGAAGTGTTGCTTCAGATCAGTGGGGAGAAACTATATGCATTGCATACCTGGGAAGAGAGGCTGGTCCCACAAGAAACTGGGGACTGGAGCCAGGGCCCAGGTGCTGTTCATTCCTGTAGGAACACTGCTCTTTGATTCAGAGACCTTTGATATGCCATTTTCAGCCTCTCTACTTGGGTTCTTTCCAGTGTAGAATACAGAGACAACCATAATCATAAATCTCACATATTCTGGATATAAAGCCAGTTTCAAAAGTTTCAATTTATTAATATTGCTAAAATCTCCTAAAATCTTCAGGCATAAGTTATCCTCTTAGTGCTGCAAAGAATTACTAGTTTTGATGCCTACAAATCTGCAAGATACTTAGTCCAAGCCTTAAAGAGTGGGAAAAGAAAGCAAAATAATTTTTTCAGTGAATCCACATGAGCGTATTTGCCTATTTGTGAAGGTCAGGTTAAAAATACCCAGTCTTTTCAGTCAGTATGTACCCAGGGAAAAGCCTTTCATTCAGTAGCTTTCAGATACAAGTCCTTGCACTTAACTCTTTTCTTTTTGTATGTTGTCCCTCATCCCTTCAATTTCCCTGCCCAGACTTTCATGGTTGATCCTTAACCATAACTCTGCAGGAGATTTATTTTCCAGTCACTAGCCCCTGACATTCATACAGGGAAAGAGAATTCGTTAAGCACAAACAGCACTATGCATGTCATCTTAGGGATAAATTGCAGCTCCTGGATGTCCTAGACTCAGAGAGAAAACAGCAACAACAGTGCCAAGAGGGATGTCCAGGTCACACAGGTGGCAAAGAGTGGGTATGTGAGAAACACTCATACTCTGCAGGTCATTGAAGGAGCATTGGGAGCTTTAAGGAGAGGAGAGCTGGGCAAGCCAATAGGTGACCATGTCAGCAATGCCATGCAAGGTCAAGATTACCCAGGCAAATGAATCAAAAATACCAAGTTTGGATGTGGATGTTGCAGAACTGGCACCAAGGAGGGAAACGACATCAGAGGCAGGCTGTGTAACTGGTGGGGAGACTGGAGTCTGGGAAAGGAGAGCAAGGAACCAGGAAGGGTCTGGCTGAATGGAGCTCTGAGCAGCCTGATCTAGTTGAAGATGTCCCTGCTTACTGCAGGGAGGCTGGACTAGATGACCTTTAGCGGTTCCTTCCAACCCAAACTATTCTATGGTTCTGTGGTTCTGTGATTGTAGGATTCTATGAAAGGGATGGCAAGATATGCAAATTCCAGGATGAGTGCAATCCAGGGGATGTGCCTGGAGTCTCCATGTTTGCTGGTGGCAGCTGGAGCAAGATAGCCACCCATGCTGACCATGCAGTGAGGGTCAGACTGCAGCTAGGTTTGGAGCACTTTCCCTAGCTGGTGATGGGACAGATAGACATGGGCAGAGGGATGCAGACACAGACAGACAGATTGAGCATCCTGGTATCACTGTGTCAGTGCTTATTTCAAGCCTGATGGCACTGGCAACTGCCTACCCTTTTGCAGCACTTTCCCTTCCCAATTTCTCCTCACAGAGGTGAAACTGGCTCTTCTTTCTTGGCTGAATGTGTCTCACTTAAACTTCTTGGATGCTTTTCTACCTTTATCGAAAGGCTGAGCATTCCTTCTCCCTTTTCTTTGCCCCTCTTGCCCAGTAGCAGATGTTTTTGAATGTATAAGAAGCTACCCACAGGGATTGAGTTAGCTTTGTGTTTAAGGAAATAAAGAGGTGAAGGTAAAAATACAGCCCTGTCATTATACTGCATTAAAGAGTGAAACAACGCTTGGGGTTTGAGTACAGGAAGCTCAGTCCTCGAACACCACTGAAGTACTGTAAGTCTTTTATTACAGATACAGAAAAGAATAAAAAGAGATTAACTCCATTAACACTTTATGTGGTGCTCTTATTCAAACAGTGTTCCTTTTATACTTTCAGCTCAAGGAAGTTTTTGAAAGAAAAAAATGTCCTTATTTGACAGCCTTTTTGATAGCACTAACGCTAGAAATTACTACACTTTTTGGAGAAAAGTCCAAAGGTTAACTGAAATGGTCCAATTTTGCTGTAATATCTTGCTTCCTTCAAGACAAAGGGAAGCAAACATACACAAAAGGGCAGAGAAGAAGATAGTCACGACATAAAGCAGCTTTCTTCTCTCATGCTCTATCTTTATAATTTTACTGTGGGAGAAATACAGGGTTTGCATCCTGTTTTATTTGTAATTCATGCTAACGCCAAGTGTCAAACTGCTTAGCCACTGCTTGCAGCCTTTTCTCTGCTTCAAGGCTCACAGCGGTTTTGCAAAAGGTGCAAAGTTATCTGGCTGAGGCATAATTCTTCCTTTTTTTTCCCTTTTTTTTTTTTTTTCCCTCAACAGAAAGCAGCTGGAGAGAGAAGGAGGCAGAAAAAAGAAATAAAGTGAGGAGAAAAAAGGATCATGGCAATACAGAGGTAGAAGAGACTTTAGATGGCCAGCTAATCCATCCAGTTAATCCATCCAGCTATCCTGAGGTCACTCAAATATTCTTAGGTCATCTGTTATCTTTTATCAGATATTGAGTGTCCAGTAGCTGGCATGCTTTTATTTAGCTCAGGTTTACTGAGTTTAGCTTGTTTTTTCCAGACTGATTCTTACCTTAATTCCCATTTGTATTCCTACCTCCTGAAATCGTACTAGAATACTTACCATATTGTCCTTATATATTTGTGATTATGACTGTATAACCTCCCAATTCAGATTCCTTTACACATATGATTAAGGTATTTCCTGTCTACATGGCCAGTTAGTCAAAGATGTTAAACTAAACAGGACACTCACTGCTGGTGGAACACTCTGGGCGCCTGGGCTGGATCCCTTACTGCTGCATTTCATTTTGGTCTTTTTGTTGGTTTTCATTTACTGTGACAAAGAGAAATCTCCTCCTCAGTGTTCAGTCTTGAGCAATCCCTATTTGAGCAATCCAGAATGGAGCTTCTAAGCACATTCCTAGACAAAGAAAGATGGTTGCTTTAGCCTGATACATCATTGAAGTTCATTGTGAAAGGTAGATTGTCTGTCCCCCATTTCCATGTCTTACATTTCGTATGGCCATGTCTCAGCACAAAGTGGGCAGAATTCCATGAAAAGGATGAAAACATCCTTTTGAGAGACAGTAACAAGTGGAGTACCTGAAGGACTCTTGCCAAAGCCCATATGTTCAATAACTTCATCAGAGATCTGGATGCTAACACATCAACCGATAATATAAATATAAGCTGGATGATGAAAAATTACACCCTTAGCAAATTTGCAGATGTTACTAAATTAGGTATGTGGTTGATGTGCTTAATGGCAGAGGTTCAGTTCAGAAGACCTTGGTGATTAGTCCTAGGTGATTGGGCAAAATAACTCCGTATAGCAATAGAGGCTGAGCACTGACTGAGTTGCTCTCCAGCTAATATGGACTGGGGTTATGGTGGATGCTAAGTATAACCCAACAGTGTTAATTAGGCAAACTAAGATACCTAAGGAGGCTCATGCTCAGTAGACTGTGGCAGTTCATCATTCTTTTCTATTTATTTAGCACTGGTGAGGTTACCAAGATAGTGAGGAATCTAGAGTGCATGAGTTCCGAGGAGAAGGTGTGATACTTAGTCTGTACTACTGAGCATGCTGTAGTGTTGTCAGATGTCCAGTTGGATGCTCAGGCCTCTCATACCTCATGTATTCATGGTCCTCATAGAATCACAGGGTAATTCAGGGTGTAAAGGAGATCAGGAGGTTCTGGTCCAACCTCCTGCTCACAGCAGAGTCAGTTTGAGGTCAGACTAAGGTGCTCAGGGCTTCAAGCAGGTGGGTCTTGGAAATCTCCAATGACAGAGAGCTCTGGAGCATTTTAAGGGCTCATTGTAAGACTTGTCTGTCTGAGCATCTTCCAAATATTCGCTGCTTATTGGTTTAGAGAAGCAGTGATTTTAAAAACTCTGGTGATATGCAAAAGAGACTTTCATCACATAAAAAGACCTTTGAGGATGTGGGCTATGGACTTCTGCCTGGGCCCCATTCAAAACAGTGTTGCTTCAGCTCTTGTCTTACATACATACATCCCAAAAAACACTTGGACGTTCACCAAGATTTTGGGGGGCTTTCCTTGAGACTTGTAAAGCTAGACTGGAATATCAAGATCCTTAGTGCTCTATTACAGACCAGACCCATCTATCCACACCTTGAGAAGCATTGCTTCAAATAAATACACCTTTTGTGTATTTATTACTATTTGTTTCATAGAATGAAATTTTCATTTTCCTTTCTTAACGTTCAGCAGCAAGAGCACACAGTCGTGACTGATATCTTCTTGAAACAACAATTACTTCAAGGAATATGCATCAACTCTAGCAACAGTGATTCAAACCTTCACTTTTTATATACTGCAACAAAATCTTATTCATTTGCTTTGATAATGTTATAATGGACACAAATGTCAGAGTTTTTATGTTTATAGACACACTTTTCCTTCTATATCACTGTCAGTTATCTCTGTGCTATGAAAGTAGGGCTCCTTTCACATCAAATCATTACCAGAATGACCTGCTTCCACTTGGAGAAAAGAGAACCTTTCCAAGTATTTCCCACCAGCATTTAGTTTAACAGTCGAGATGCAGATGTAGGTAGGAAAAGGAGAGGAAAGAACGCCTCACTCGTTCCATTTGAAACACAGTTCTGCCATGTGATGCCTCAGAAAGTAGGATCCGTCACCATCCCTGATAATTCATTTACAGAGTGATTGGACGGAAGCCTAAACTGCCTCTACCTCTTGACCACTTGAGTTATTTTCAGATTTTGTAATTACAGTGTTTCAGACACCCTAGATCCAGCCCTAGAATGTTTACTGACATAAAGAACAATTTGGGCTTTTACAATGTTTCAAGACAGTGGTCAGTTTGGCAACATATCTTTTTCATGCTGAGTTCCCTGAAGCCGAATGGGAGTACTAGTTCCCAATTCCACATTTTTGCCTTTAATAAATTTTTCCGAAGGCCATAGGTGATTATTACTGCCAAAATTTCATCTTGACACAGCCTCAACACAGATCCAACTCAGAGCAAAACCCAAGCAAATCAGGCTACCTGTCTTGACACAAAACTTGACTTGTGTAAAAAGTTTATACATCCACATAGTGACATTTCCGGGCAGAACTCTGCTCCATGCCTGCAAACTCACAGAGAGACTGAGTGGCTGGTAAAAAGGTTGGTCTTTGATGATGGTAAGGTCTAAGTATGTAAAATCACAGAATCACAGAATATTAGGGGTTGAAAGGGACCTCTAGTCCAATCCCCCTGCCAAAGCAGGATCAGCTACAATAGGTCACACAGGAACGCATCCAGGCAAGTTTTGAATGTCTCCAGAGAAGGAGACTCCACAAACTCCCTGGGCAGCCTGTGCCAGTGTTCTGTCACCCTCACAGTGAAAAAGTTTTTCCTAATGTTTTTGTGGAACCTCCTGTGCTCCAGCTTGTACCCATTGCTCCTTGTCCTTTCATTGAACACCACTGAGAAGAGCCTGGCACCATCCTCCTGACACTCACCCTTTATATATTTATAAACATTTATGAGGTCACCCATCAGTCTCCTCCAAGCTAAAGGGCCCCAGCTCCTTCAGTCTTTCCTCATAAGGGAGATGTTCCACTCCCTTCACCATCTTTGTGGCTCTGTGCTGGACTCTCTCAAGCAGTTCCCTGTCTCTCTTGAGCTGAGGGGCCCAGAACTGGACACAATATTCCAGATGTGGCCTCACCAGGCCAGAGTAGAGAGGGAGGAGAACCTCTCTCAACCTACTAGCCGCAGCCCTTCTAATACACCCCAGGATGCCATTGGCCTTCTTGGCCACGAGGGCACATTGCTGGCTCATGGTCACCCTGCTGTCCACCAGGACCCCCAGGTCCCTTTCTCCTACACTGCTCTCCAGCAGGTCAGTCCCCAACCTATACTGGCACATGGGGTTGTTCTTTTCCAGGTGCAAGACTCTACACTTGCCCTTGCTGTATTCCATTAATTATTCCCTCACCCAACTCTCCAGACTGTTCAGGTCTCTCTGAATGGCAGCACAGACTTCTGGTGTGTGAACCACTCCTCCCAATTTTGTGTCTTCAGCAGACTTGCTGATGGTGCACTCTGTTCCCTCATCCAGGTGGTTGATGAATATATTGAACAGTACGGGTCCCAGTATGGCCCCCTGAGGGACTCCACTAGATACAGACCTCCAGCTAGACTCTGCCACGTTGACCACAACTTTCTGGCTTCTTTCCTTCAACCAGTTCACAGTCCGCCTCACTATCCAGTCATCCAGACCACACTTCCCCAGTTTAGCTACAAGTATGCTGTGGGACACAGGGTCAAATGCTGTATTGAAATCCAGATAAACCACATCCACTGCACTGCTATCATCTATCCACCTGGTTATGACCCTCTTATCCTTGATATGCTTAGAGACAGCACCAAGGATAAGTTGTTCCATCAGCTTTCCAGAGATGGAGGTGAGGCTGTTCAGTCTGTAGTTGCCTGGGTCCTCCTTCCTGCCTTTTTTTTAAGACTGGAGTGACATTTGCTTTCCTCCAGTCCTCAGGCACCTTTCCTGTTCCCCACGACTTACCAAAGATGATGGAGAGTGGCCAAGCAATGACTTCTGCCAGCTCCGTCAGCACCCGCGAGTGCATCCCATCAGGGCCCATGGATTTGTGGATGGTTAGATTGCCTGATTTATCCCTAACCCAGTGCTCATCAACCAAGGCAAACTTCTCCTTTATCCTGACCTCCTCTGGGGCCTCGAGGGACTGAGGCTCCTGAGGACAGTCTCCAACAGTATAGACAGAGGCAAAGAAGGCATTCAGCAACTCTGCCTTCCTTCTGTCCTCTGCCTCCAGGGCACCCACCTCATTCACCAGAGGGCCTACATTGCCTCTAGTGTTAGTAATGTATCTGAAGGAGCTCTTCCTCTTGCCCTTGACCTCCCTTGCAAGGTTTAACTCCAAGGAGGCCTTAGCTTTCCTAGTTGCCTCCCTACATCCTCTGACCACAGTCTTATATTCCTCCCTAGTGGCCAGCCCCTCCTACCATGATCTATAGACTCTCTTCTTCCACTTGGAAGACTGTACACTTGCAGCATTCCCTTCACTTGGAATGACTGAGTGGAAATGGAATGTTTTATGAGCTCATCAGCATTCTGCATGCCTTCAATTGTTGCAAACACTGTCACCTGCATTTAAACATACTTACTTACTTGTGCATTTAGGAGTCCTCAGGCAGTAGAATAAGGTAGATAATTTTCTCCTACCATATAAGGTACTCCTCTAATTTTGTCTAATTGACCAAATTAAAATTATTACCATAAATAGATTATCACAGCATTTTAGAAAGTAAAAGCAGAGAACAGCAGATTTGTCTAGAGAAGTGTATGCCAGGGCCCTTAGTGTACTAGCAAGTAGGTCTTGGTGGCCCTGATCATCTCCCCAGGGCTCCTCCGACTCTGCCCAGGGCCAAGAACCCCATGTCTGCTCCTCCGGGCTGTCAGTCCCTGCCCTAGTGATACCACAGCAGGGCTGGTCTCTGGGTCCCACAGTCCTACCCTGCTCAGTCGTGGCCCCCACCACGTCTTGCCCATCCATATGCCCATGTCCTGGTCTGTCCCCAAGGAGATGTCTGGTAATCCCTGGTCCTGATGTTGACCTGCAGATTGACTTCCCAGCTTGATCTTGGATGTCCTTCATCATCACAAACTGACAATCTGATTTAGAGTAGTTTTTTTGTTTAAAGTCAGACTGGAACAGTGAGTGGGACACTCCTGGATTACAGTGCCTGCTCTGATATTGATAGCGACAAATGACAGGCATGACACCTTTAGGCCTGCATGTCCTTGCATAGTCTGTAAAGAATGGGTAAGTATGACTAACAGGAATGACATTTTGTGTGCAGTTAGGAAGTGAGGTTTCAGCACAAGAAGCAGACTGGGTGCCAGAGCAGCAGATGTGCAGCTGAGCAGAGTGACCAGCTCAGCTGCTCTCATCTGTGCTCGCATCTCAGAGTGCACCTGGAGATTGATGCTAAGGGAAAGTGCTGGAGAAATCACTAAGCCTGTGCAATCTAAAAAGCAAAGGAACCTTTCAAGCATTTGGGGAACTGCAACAATAAGATTTACAGTATCTTCTGATTGAATCTTGAGGCATTAAAATCTGCATCTGCTTTCTAGTTGTATAATGCTTCTAATTTTCAAATAGATGCACAAATATTAATCAGCACAAACATTTGTGCCAGAGCAAAGGCAGGTTGGTATCATCTAGTGATGCCATCTGCAGAACTCATTGTCTTCAAACCAAGGCTAATACACTCCAAGAAAAGACCAGTAATATTGCAAATAGCAGCTCAGACTGGAAACCTGCTGCTCGTGCAAAGCTGTTGCCATAATTTCAGAGTAAAACGTGTCCTGAAGAGCTAACATCTTATATCTGGATCCTGCTGCTGGTACTAGTCTTTGAGTAACGCCCGTGGTTCACACATGATGTCTACTTTAGATGTAACAGCTAGAATATGCTATTCCAGATAATGACATACTTTATGTTTGTCTTGACTCATTGACTTGCTCAGTTTTTTTCCTTATGCTAACATCTTTTTGGCTGGTTTGTTTCGTTAGGGGTTTTTTTTGTTTTTTTTTTCTTTTCTTTTAAAAAAATCTCTTACGTTTTAGGGTAAGCGAATTTTCTTAAATAATTTTCTGCAATGATGTCTAAGGAATAGACAGTTTTTGAATTATTTGGATTATGTATATGTGTGGAGTAATTTGAATTGCTATGTATAATATATATGTGTATATGTACATGTACACACATATATCTTAAGGGCAAGAAGGTAGTTGGGCTACTCAGCATGGATTTACAAAGGGAGAATCAGGTTTGACTGGCCTGACAGACTTCTACAGGCACATGACTTGCTCAGTAGATGAGGAGGGCACAGTGGATGTTGTCTGATTTTACTTAAGACTTTTGATGCTCTCTCTCATAACATCCTCATTTACAAACTGATGAAGCGTGGGACAGATAAATGAACAGTGAAGGGCACTGAAAACTGGCTGAACTGCTGGCCTCAGAGAGTTGCAATCAGCAGCATAAAGTCCAGCTGGAGTCCATTAACTAACTCTGTACCCTAGGGACCGATACTGGGGCCAGCATTGTTCAACATCTTCACTAATGACCTGCACAGTGGGACAGAGCAACATCAGCAAATTTGCAGACTACACAAAATGGGAAGAATTGGTTGATAGACCAGATGGTTGGACTACACCAGGAAAAGCATCGCCACTGAGTCGTGAAAGGTGATCCTTCCACTCTACTCGGCTCTGGTGAAACACATCTGGAGTGCTAGGCTCAGCGTTGGGCTCCCCATCACAAGATAGACCTGGACATGCTGGAGCAAATTCAGTGAAGTACCACAAAGGTAAGTAAGTAAGGGATTGGTGTAAGCAGGGTCTGTGAGTGCTGGGACTGTTCAGCCTAGAGAAAAGAAAGCTCAGGGGGTTCTCATCAGTATGCATAAATAAGAGGCAGTAAAGCAGCTGGAACCAGATTTCTCAGTGATGCCCAGTGACAAGTCAAGAGGCAATGGGCACAAATTGAAATACACAAAATTCCATTTAATCTTTTTTTTTTTTTTATGAGGGTGGTTGAACACATGAACAGGTTGCCCAGAGACATGATGAAGTCTCCATCCTTGGAGATATTTAAAACCTGAGTGGATAATCTTCTGAGCAACCTGCTCTAGGTGACCATACTGTGAGCAAGGGGTTGGACTAGAAAAATTCCAGAAGTCCCTTCCAATCTCAACAATTATGTGCTTTTATATATGTGTCCATATATATATGTACATGCGTGTGTGTATTTACAGGATTTCATTACACTCATTTGATTTTACAATAATTCATATTATTCCTTTCAATGGACATTATTGTGCTTGTATAAACGCTGTACTTTTGCTGCCATTTTTTTCCTTTTGTTCTATCCATTCCTAGGCAGAACCTGGCAGAGAAGACTCTCCTGGAGGGAAAAAAGTTCCTTATAAAGGGATGTAGAAATAGCTGTAAAATCCTTGTGAATACTACAGCAAATATCTGCCTCTGAGGCTTGTGGGAATAATAGCTCCTTCACCTTGGCCTAGTATAATAATACATAGAGAAGGAGAACGCTGGGCAAAATTCAATTAACATCTTCTGACCTTCAGAGAGACCAGTAACAGATAGGCTCAAAACTTTCTTGCAAGGTAGCATTTCCAGAATGCTGACTTATAATGTCACACTAAGATTGTTAAGGAGTGAATTAATCGCAAGGTCTGATGTTGTGGTTAGGTGTGACTCACCCCTGCTCATGGGCTTCACTGAAACTTGGTGGACAGCTTTAGAATAGCTATAGTGCTCCCATCAGCATGTCCTGGCACACTTGCCTCTACAAGAGGGGAAAAGGTCTTGCCCAGCTCCTCAGGTCTGTAGCAGTTACAGCTGTATTTGGATATAAGTTGTAGGGTAAAAAAAGAGCACCCACAGGTCTTCCCATTCTTACACTGAGCAGCCGGAAAGAGGACTCTGCTGTCTAAGCCCTGAGGGATCACTAATCCTTGCAGTCCTGAAGGCTAAACATCACATTATGAAGGTATAGAAAAACGCAGGAAGTTGCAAAGCATGGAAATTCCCAAATTTAGAGTGTGCAGCTTTATTTCACTCCAGATCTGGGCAGGTATCATGATACTTCACCTGATCACATACTTTTTTGCTGCATGGACCTGACCTCACTAGACACAATTTAAGTACATAACATTTTAGGTTATGTTTTCTGAAGCTCCTTGAAAATTAATACCTCATTGTGCCACATTGTCTTGATCCCAGCAGGTACCTTCAACATCATTCCAAAGAGTCTAATGAGACCAAATGCACTCAGGTTTTTTGAAAGTTTTAAACTCTACCCAATCTGAGACTGTTTTCATGGGATTTCAGAAGATGTGATTCTGACAGTATCTGAGGTGGCACCCCAGCTTTCACGGCTTGGAAGTGTGGCTCCAGAAAAAAATCTTGTTTCAGCCATACCTTTGAGATCCAGGTGTATTTCTTTACTGAAGCACACAGCAGGGAGGTTGGACTAGATGATCTCTAGAGGTCCTTTCCAACTCCAACGATTCTGTGGTGCCAGTGCAGCCAGCAAAGGTGTTGGAGTGCCATACGAGAGTGATGAGCTCCCTGTGCTCGGATGGGTAGTTTGTTAAGCCCCATCTGTCCTGAGTGTGGATGTGCTTTGATTTTAGATGTTTATATCCTCCTTGCAGAATTTCTTTCATGCAGCTAAAGGTCTGCAACAGGGAGGGAAAAATAACGGGAGATGTTTTTGTTGCTATTTGTCCCTTTCTTTTTCAAATCAAGGTGCTTATACAGTTTTAAAAAGACTAATCCCCTGTGAGCAAGACCAAACGTTTAACACAAGCTCAACTCAACTGAGTATCACAATGCTCACCCAATCCTGCCTTTCTGTCCAGCACAGGGAAGAGCAGGACAGTGAAGTCCAGGTTGTCACTGGGTTAATGGGCTGATTTGCTCTCATTGATGTGACTGCCCTGCCATGAGGTCAGTCATTCTGGAGAGGGTAGCTCCAATGGGAGGTCACAGGACGGTGGCAGGGACATTGCTGGCAGTAGCTCTGTCTCTGGGGGGAGAAACTTGAGCACAGAGGAAAGAGAGAAGGATATGTCTGGACAATTTTCAATATTTCATGTTTGGCTTGATGCCTTGAAGTGGACAAAAAAAAAAAAGAACCCAGAACATTTTAATTTATGGGCCAAACAAAAGGTTCCTTTAATTAAAATTTAGGAGCCAATTTCAAACAAGTGTTGTTTGGAAGGCAGCCCATGAGAAAAAAGACATTATGCTATGACAAAACAGACTTCAGAAAGTCAAAATCCATTGGTAAAATGAATCTAAAATAAAGTGAGGAGGAAATCAGGGAACAATGGAGGAGACAATAAGAAGCCGTGCTTAGTGCAGAAGATTTACCCCAAAGACAGATGTATGAAATTGCACAAAGTTATGGCAAAAAGTCAGATCTTCAGCTGCTCTGGGACAGCTTTGAGAGACAGAAGCAAGCCCTGTCCTTGGAGACCCTCTCATCCATAGCAAAGTATTAGCCAAGCCCTTAGCGCATTTTTGCTCACATACACAGTGCTTGCTGTGATTTACTTCTCTGGGAAGGGGCAGGATATTTCACAGCAGGAGAGGGACTCAGAACAGTGTCGTTTCAGGCAGAATTTCTCTTTCTTGTAAAACTTATGGAGTAGAGTAAGTGGTGAGGGTTCAGACTATGTCCATAACACAGGGCTGCTAAAGATATTTTTGTGTGTGCCTGTTTTGTGCTCTCTGTATAACTATAAATAGAAGAAAGAGAAGTGATGGAATTTAGGAACAGATCAATGGAAAATAATCAATGTTTAGATGCAGCAGCATTTTGTTAGTTGTGTGAAGGTTTCTGGGTAGCTGAAACTCCTTTGGACAGTTTTCATCTTTTTTCTCCATCATCATCCTTCCTTTTTCCGTGCTCTGCTAAATATTGTCTTGCCCTGCCAGCACCCAGTCAACATGGAGTTTAAAAAGAGATAATCTTCTTATAATTGACCATGGCATTCTCTTTTAAAACTTTGACAGACTCCTTTCCAGTATTACAGCAAACCCAGCCTTTTTCTTTTGTTGGACTTCTTTAATGAACTACTTTCACCCTTGTGTAGAAAGGTCAGTTCTGCGTCCCATCTCAGTTACCACCAGACATTCCCCAGCTGCAAGCATCCTTTCCGCGCCTTTCAGACATGTATTTTCATACATTTATCCTTGCTGTCCTTTGCATTCAGAGGCAGTCACGGTGTAATAACATAGTGTCCCCCCAGCATCCCTCTCTTATGCCTTCATAATCTCTTTTTTCCCATTAGGTCCACAATAACTTCACATGGGCTACTGATGTACTCCAACTACCTGGCCACAGCCATGACGAGTTATTCTTTCTAGTTACCAATGCTTTTTTTGCATCCTCCATGGAGGATTGGGTTATGTGGAAACCAGTCTAGGATACCAATGTCATAGACTGACTCTTAGGAATACAATGCTGTCATTATTTGAGCCAGCTGCCCAGGCCAACAACAAAGAACCATGCGGTTGCTCTCTCACTCCTCTCCCCACTCCTGCCCCCATAGGGATGTAGATGGAGGAAAAGGCTCAAGGATATAAATTAAGGACAGAAAGGATTAATTCACCACTTACGGTGGTGGGTAAAAAACCAGTGGACTTGGGGAGAAAACAACCACCACCATTTATGGAGTAGGATAATGAGGGGAATATATAAATAAACACAAACTGAGCTCAAATACACTCCCCCCACCACCCCTCCCATCTTCCAGGCTATTTCCTTCCTGCCATCTGTGCAAGGGGGGACAGAGGGTGTGCATGCAGTCCATCCAGCCATTGCCCATTGTTGGAGCTTCCTCCTTCTTGAGAAAGAGGGCTCCTCAAAGTCTCCCCCTGCTGCCATGTGCAGCACAGGAGGCAATCCTCTTCCTTCACGAGTTCATCCCAGCTGGGGTCCCGGGTCACTTCGGGCATGTTCTCTACTCATACTCGGTCTCTCTCTCCCCTGGCACGGGGGTCTCCATGTACCCCTGCATCCTGGATGTTCTTCCCGCTGTCGATCCCCTCAGTTCGCAGGCACTCATCTTCCTGCCATCTCACTCACCATGGGACTCCAGGGAAGTGTTCTACTCCAGCACCTTTCTCCCTCACTTTCCTCATAGATTGTGTTCCTCTGCTTTCCTCTCACCTCCCCCTCCTACAACAGGAAAATATTCTCCCCAGCGTAAAAGACAGGACAGACCAGGACAAGACGAGATAACAAAACAAAAGAGAAAGAGGAATTAGTTCAATAGGGTCACCTCTTAAATATATTGTCTGCAGAGGTGCTAATTAGCCTGGCCTTGGCCAAAGGCGGGTCCGACTTATACCTGGGGCTGGGGCAAGCTCTCAAAGCTCTCAAGAGTCATACCCCACAGCTCTCCCCACCACTTGGAAAACACTCCACCAGACTCAAACGCATGACAAATGTGTTTTGCACAACTAATAACTTTCTCAGGAAAGACAAAACTTGAATACTTGAGGAAATGTATAAACAGCTTCTCAGAGAGGGAGTTTTCTTTCAGCTGAGGTTGATACATGAGCTGATGTGAGGTGACGTTTTGCTCAGCAGCCGAGTAAAGCATTGCCTCTGGGCAGGTGCTGTTGGATTCTAGCACTCCCACTTTCTCACCTGTAATGAAACAGTAACTAAGAAAAAATTAAGTAGCTTTTGAATCTGCTGTAGTATATTTTCTAGCAGACATGGGCCAAGAAATTAAAAAAAACAACAGTTTCTGTGCTAGAGGGAAGCAGGCAGTTTATGACTTCTGCTGATTTAATCAAGACACAGTGTCTTGTCCCACTCACATCTTGTAGTCTTATACTATGATGGATTTTGCCATAACTCTGATGCATGGCTCACACAGAGCTGAAGGTCAGAGAGTAACTTCTGCTCACAACCATCTGTATATTTTAACCTGATTCTTACCCGTGAGCTGCTCATAGATTTCAGAGACTGTTAAGGTCAGATGGAGCCATTATGATTATCTAGTCTGACCTCCTGCATGACACACTGAATGCCACCTAATAATTCCTGCATCAAGCCCTTCATGTCTTGTCAAGCTAGGCATATTTTCAAGAGAAAAGGTCACTTCAGCCTGTACATAAAAGTGTCAGAAATGACAATGAATCACTGCATCTCTTAGGAAGCTGTTCAAATGGTTAATGACATCTCTGCTAAACACAGGTACCAGTTCTAACTGGAAGGGCAGCAGCCTCCTACTGTCTTTACTGAGAGATGATTAGCTAGTTAACAATTTAAGTCTGGCTCTTCTTTGAGTGTTCTAACACCCATTGCAGTTCAATGATATCTCATGGCCTAGTTCCTGAAGCCTGAGGTTCCTTCCTGGCTGGTACCTTCTGTAAGTTTTCAATCACACCAGCAAACCTGCAAGCATCAAAGGATTTATTCAGGCATCATCTGCCTGTCTTGCGGTTCATTGCAAGCAGACTTTCACAAACGCACCAGGAACAATAAAGAAGTCATTATCCCACCCTGATCAGCACTTGTCAGGCCACGCCTGGAATATTGTGTTGAGTTTGGGTCTCTGCTATAAAAAAAAGATGTGGAGAGGCTGGAGAGGGTTCAAAGAAGGGCCACAAACATGATCAAAAACTGGGAAGCCTCTCATATGAGGAAAGGCTGAGAGAATGGGTTTTGTTCAACTTTGAGAAAAGAAAACTCAGAGGAAACATTGTCACCATGTTCCAGTATTTAAAGAGTGGCTATGAGGAAGATGGAGACTCCTCTTTTACAAGGAGTTACATGGAAAAGAACAGGGGTAATGGGTACAAGTTAATCATGGGGAGATTCCAGTTGGACACTAGAGGAAAAGTTTTCCAATCAGATCAATCAGCTATTGGGATAATCTCCACAGGAAAGTGATGGATTCCCCAACATTGGACACTTCTAAGATTCAGCTGGACAGGGTGCTGGGCCATCTTGTCTAGACTCTGCTTTTCCCAAGAAAGGTTGCACCAGATGATCCTTGAGGTCCCGTCCAACCTGGTATTCTCTGATTCTATGGTTGCTGACTCCTATGAAGTCCATATGTACCGAAGGTGCCACAGCATATCAGAGTGCATATTTTTTAGCTGTAACATCATGACCAGAGTTACACAGAATGCAACTTTTTATTGTTTCGTTTGATTCTGTGCAAAACTTCATGTATTAGTCACCTAGGAGTCCAGGAATCAATGGCATTTTCTCTCTCTTTTTTTTTTTTTTTGTAATTCATAAAGCCTCTAATAAATTTCTCCTTTGCGTGATGGCAAACAGTAAAATTCCATATCTGTCATACTTAATCAAGGAGAAATATTAGAACTAATTTGTGTTAAAGAAGAACTGCTTGTGTAGATTTTGCTCAGGTTTACTGACATATAGTGCTAAATGACTGCTGAAATCAATTCCTGGGAATAAAACCTAAAATAGTTTAGAAGAAATCAATATGAATCCTCAGTCCCAGAACTTGCATGAATTTAGGAGATATAAGGTGGTCACTGTATACAAATTGATTTTCCTGGCTACCAGGCTGCTAAATATAAGTATGTACCTCCATCAGTTAGGGACTGAGGATTCATATCGTACACACACTTGCATATGGTATTTTGCAGAAGGAAAAATGTAATTGCTTGATGGATTAATTCATGCTTCATATTGGTATCTGCCTTATGCAAGATAAAATTCACAAACTCTCCAGTCATTATTTTTTTTGGAACTGGGAAAATCCAAAAGCAGAATTCAGAACTGGTGCAGATGAGCACAACTTCACCGATTTCCATTTTGTCCGTGTGACTTTCCTCCGTTTATAACAGGGCTGAGTTTTACCTTTCTTTCTTTCTTTCTACCAGAAGTGTTTGAAAATCAGGTGATGTGAAATTCTGGATGTACTGATTTCAGTTAACAATCCTCTCTTCAACCTGCCAGTGATTTCAGTGGAGCCAGGATTTACACCTGCATCACTCCCCAGTTGCATGACGATAGTGAGTCTCGTGCTGGTTCTGCAGGATCATGTTGGGGTTTGGAAGCAGCACAGCTGGAGACTGTGGCCTTCTTCAGAGAACGGACCTCTGCTCTCATTAGGGCTAGTTCACTCCAACCCTAGAGAAGCAAAGCTCCTTCTGATACCTAATCTAAAAACTGCACCCAGTATTTATCGTGCCCCATATACCTGGATATTTACCTAGATATCCGGTTAGGAGTCCTGCCTCTTAGAATACGTTTTTTCCAGTCATGTGGGGATCTGTCTCATTCATGCTACTGTGCTGCCATAACACAGCAACAAAGCGAAACCACAACGTATTTCCTATAATGAAGTTGTATGGCTCTGATTTTCTACACAAACTGAAATGTCAGATGACATTGCAATCGTGAGCATGGTAAACAGCGTTTTTCCTTGTAAACATGGTGTTCTAAAATTGTGGCTGTGCTGATCACAATTCAGCCCATAAGAATTAAGGTAGACAGGGACTTGGGATGACAAATTAACTGCCCTGATACTCAGTACATCTTTTCACCAGAGGGACGGAATGGCAGGGCTAGAAAGATTTACTCCACTCTCCATATTTCAGTTGAAACAAGCTGCAAATGGTCTTTTGGAAACTTGTTTCTGTTTCACTTGTAGTGAGTCTCAAGATACTTGAGTTATGAAATCATCCTTCAAACCATGTCATTCTGCAGTGGTTTGTGCATTATATTCAAGACTCCTTATTTTTTACCATTCTATGAGATACTCTAGCCTTTCCTACATCTGCAAAGTATATAAAACCATAAGCATTCACTCAGAGTTCCCAAAGGCACAGTTCAGGTAAGGGTATGGGGACCAGTGGGAGTTGTGGAAGGGAAGGCTGCTTGCCTTCTGCCCTGGCATGTGACTGCCAGACCACTGCAGAAAGCAGCATTCACCAGAATGGGACTATAGAACCTAGAGGTTCCCAGTGAGTCCATTGTTTAGTTCAAGTGAATTAGTGAAATGATGGAAAATAGAGTCAAGAAGAGGAAGAAATGTAAAACAGCGGTGTTACCTTTTGTGCTTAGTCTTCCTCCTCTCACGTGATTTAATTCCATCCACTGTTCTCTACCCAGGGCTTGTTTTAGCTTGATCCTTCTCTTTCACACAGACTCTTGATTTTAAAACATGAGGAGAAAGCTCCTGATCTCCTGTACTTCCAAAATTACCATGACCTCAGAGACGGAATAACTAAATGATGAGCACTAAAGCTATCCTCATGAGCAGAAATGAAATATTTAGGATCTGAGGAAGCTTCCATTTTAGCTGTTCATCTTTTCAGTGTGACATTTCTATCCAGCTTCCATACACACACATCATTCCAATTACTGACTTAAAAGAATTTAGGCTTTGCATAGCTACTCATACTAATGAAGAGAAAGGTTTCAGAGTTTTATATTTATCTAAGTGTCTGTTACAAAGCTTACAAGTTCAATCCTTGCAAATATATCCCTAGTGTTTTAAGACATTTTACTTCTGGATCATGATCAGTTGAAAAAGGAATCTGTTTTTCACATTTCTCTGGTGGCTGCTCTAATGCACTTTGACTAGTGGGAAACTCAACATAAAATTTCGTAGTCCAGTTTTATGTGTGCATTCATGCATATAACACAAGGGAGGTTTAAGAAAACAATATAATACAAAGTAACAATAGTGCTGGATACTCATTATCAAGTCAATATTAAGACAATAACAAAATTAAAATATTTAGTTATTACACTTCAGAAAGCAGAAAAAAATCCATTAATTCATAAACGACTTCTTTAAAGCTTTCTCCTACACATTACTTATCATGATTAGTCCAGGCTGACACATGCCCATCTCTGCAAGCCTGGGGGCAGCTGGAAAAATCTCTACAGAGTTCTACCATACAACTGAATGAATACTAAGAACTACTTTTCACCTCTCAGTGTTAGTAAAAAAACACTATGGCAAGCTGTTACATGTTTTAACAAGTTTTGGCATGGCAGCTTTAGCTGAGGACAAAAAGAGTTCCTGTCTATTATGCTACCACTGCATACCACAGTTAAAATACAAGGATAAAGGAAGGGGTTAGAGAGATTTATAAAGTTCTGGTGGAGATGGGACAAACTGTCTTTAAGGTAAGATCCCCCCCTGCACTTCTGGTCATTGCAAGAGATAAACTGAATATCAATTTCGTGTGGGAATTTCTATCAGTCTCAGATCATCGGTGGGTTGAAAGAAGGACCTCTGAGTGCAAGGGGACTTGAAAATGCAAATGGTTGAGTCAATTGTCAAGAGTGAATAAAGACCAGGGAGCAAAATTAGTATGAGCGTTTCAGAATAGTTGCAAGCACCACCAAATTCAGTCTGTTTCTCAGACTGACATAAGGCAGGATTTTGTTCCCTTGATCTTCTAAGAAGGATATCTACTGTAGAAATGCTGGTAGCAAGACCTGGAGGTATCTAAGCCAACCTTTCACCAAAGTGGCACTAACTCATCACTAGGCCAGTTTGGCCAGTGCTCTGTCTAACCAAATCTTGAACACCTCCAAGAATGGAGACTTTTATCACACCTCTGAACATGTTCTTCTGCTAAACAATCTTTCTGCTGTAAAGTGTTTTGCATAAGTCCAGTCTTAACCTCCCACACTGCAATTTGTGGCTGTTGTCCCTTGTCACCTCATCAGCCACTAGAGAAAAGTTTGGTGCTGTCATCTTTACAACTGCATTTTGAGTAGGTGTCAGGTGCCATACTATCTCTTCTTGGCCTTCTCTTCCCCAGGCTGAATACGGTCATCTCCCATGATCTCCCCTTGTGATTCACCTACTCTAAGTCCTTGACCATTTTGATAACACCTTTCTGGACCCTTACCAATTTCTCCCCATCCCTCTTGGACAAGATCAGGATTCCATTGCCAAATAGGGTGGGAA